>NC_056726.1:1461632493-1461732493 GCF_019279795.1 Protopterus annectens
GGCATGGTAACCCGATGCAAACATGAAAAAAAAAATGTTTTTTTTTTTTTTAGGAGATCGGCGATGTTTAAACGCAGTGCAGCCCAGCGCAAATGGGCTGCGCTATATAAAACTGAAAAATGAAGGTTTGAAACCCACAAATGTGGGTTTTATGTAATGCATGGATTTGCAATGCAGGGACTAGCAGACCAAAAACAACATGGTGTAAGAGTTAGATAAGGGGAGTAACAGAGTAGGAGATAGGTGACATCACAGGGGGGAATGTCAGGAAGAAATCAAGCTTATTGGAGCAAAGTGGTATGTGAAACATATCAATCACACAGCAGAAAAAGAGGAGTGTCAACAGATAAGCATGGGAAAGTCAAGAAATGGAAGGTGTACACTGTGGCTAACACCAAAGTTTCTTGCTGTGCGTGCATGCGCGCGTGTGCGCACTGGGAGGCGCGAGTAAGACAGAGTGCGCGTGTGTAAGGCAGAGTAAGCATGTAGGAACCTGTCTAAAGATTTGTAAGCCTGTTTGTGCTGGTGTGCGCGCGTTTTAACCCGAATAAGCAGATTCTAGTCCGTGTAAGCATGTGTGCACGCATGGTAGCCACTGTGAGCGTGTTTTCACTGGTATGCGCACTGCTCCCCCCTGAGGAAACAGAGAGGAAAAGGAAGCAGAAGAAATAGTAGGAAACTAGCAGGGAATACCTGTAGAGGTAGCAGGTGAAAACAATTAGAAGCAGGCAATTACACAGGCAGAATACAAGCCCAGCACTTAAAACACTGCAAACAGCATTGCAGTATGTTTCTCTCAAGAGACACTGCAAGACAGGAATAAGCTAGTAGAAGTGAAAACTGAAAAAGCTGCACTCAGACCAAACATGCTAGGGGCTGCCATAGCTGTTATAAGAAGACATAGGAGACTTGCTGAGGATGGTGACAATGGAAATGCTGCCAGACAACCCATAGTGAGGAGACGGAGAAGAGTGTACAGGCCTAGGGTCACCTACCAGGAGTTACATGAGCTGGAGATAGTGGAGCGCTATAGAGTGGACAGAGACCTCCTGCAGCAAATTGTTGAGCTGTGCAGGCCACGCCTCACACACAGAACCAACAGAGGGGAACCCATCCCAGTGGAAACCAAGGTATGTGTTGGCCTAAGAATACTAGCAACAGGTACCTTCCAGAGACCAACTGGTGATATGATGGGGATATCACAGGCATCAGCCTCCGGGGTACTGCACCAGTTCCTGGATGCCATGTCAGCACATGTCGGTGATCATGTATATTTCCCCAATGCCCCTGAGGTATTGGCAAGCAATATGCGTCTCTTCCAGCAAATAGCGGAATACCCTGAGGTAGTGGGTGCAATAGACTGCACGCACATATGCATCAAAGCACCAGCCAGTGAGCGGGGTAGGGCCTACATTAACCACAAGGGCTTCCCCTCCATCAACTGCCATGTCGTGTGTGATGCCCAGGGCATAATAATGAATGTGTGTGCTGGCTGCCCTGGGAGCTACCATGATTCCCATATCTGGCATTTGACGCAGCTGTACCAGACATTTGCCAATGGGGACATCCCACATGGTCACCTAGTGGGGGGTGCAGGTTATGCACTGGAGCCGTGGCTGATGACACCCATCAGAAACGCACACACACCTGAACAGGAACGCCATAATGAGGCACACGCATAAACATGTAATGTAATAGAGCGTGTGTTTGGGCTGCTCAAGTCACGGTTCCGGTGCCTGGACACATCTGGTGGAGCCTTGCAGTACTCACCAACTACATGTACCCAAATTGTCATGGTATGTGCTATGCTACATAATATGATCCTGCAAAAACAGCTGCAGCAGGACCAGCATAGGGCCGGGACAAACAGCCCCCCACCATTGCCAAGGCCATCACAGGCAGACCGTGACTCGGAGGAGGAGCAACCTGAGCCTGCCCCAATAGGCAGAAGGAGGCATGCTCTGTATGCCCTGGCCTTGGCAAAGAGGCAACGCATAGCATATACACTGGCTCAGTAGGAACCCTGGGAATGATACCCCTCTCTGACTCACTCATATAGTAACAGGGATGCCTAACATGACATAACCTGCTCTCAAACATGTACAGGGAGTGTAGTATGTGCATCCAACAGAGGCAGCCCTGCAGCACCACCTGAGGCATGATCACCATGTGTTAAGCAATGTAACACCATCTAGTACATTCAAACATGAAGACCCAACCTAACATCTCACCCTCACCAAGCATGATGCCACACTATGAAGACAACAAGATCAAGTACAATAATTGGCTGAGGTATTGCTGTTAGCAAGGGGGAACACATGGCTGACAGCCTGGGCTGACATGCCGAGCAAGACATGATGCCCCACCTGCTAGGGATGGCACGCACCCAGCACACCTGGCTGTGTAGATACTGGCAAAGGTTGCTGTCACCCCCACTGTGCCTGGAATAGGTAAGTCTGGAAACACAAACCCACCAACATAGGTAGCACAAGGGATAATAACCTGGACGTAATGCTACCCAATGCCAGAAGTCTAACCTGCAAGGTGCATGCAGACCAAACCCACCACAGCATGGAGAATGGTAATATGTGTTCTGTAACAGAAACCTGGGCAAGGTCCAGAAGAGCACCCTAATACTACCAGGTTATGCCTCGTACCATGCTCTACAGCTCCAAAACATGGAACACATGACAATAGGAGTGTGGCTACCAGTAATTATCAAGAATAACCACACCCTCAGGTTGGTACCACAGCAAGAAGCAGCATGGACTATCCACGGCCAAGTAACACTGTCTCAAACTGTGTACCTGTTTGAAGCCTGCTACAGACCCCACACACAAACCCAGGTACCCCAGCCAGCCTTCCTGAAGACACTTCAGAGTATGAATGTCTCAACAAATACCAAACAAGGCACACACAAAGTATGACATAGGTGGCAATCCATTATGTATGGAAGAAGTAATCATGGACCTAGGGACACAAGTGGACGGTAACCTGTCAAGTGACACTCACATTGCCAATGTGGCCAGGAAGACCTGCTATATTGCCCACCTTAATATGAAAGGATGCACATGTAGAGCTACAGAGGTCACTGTGCCCCCATACCCTTCCCTTATCAGGCCCATACGTGACAACTATGCCCCAGTTTGGATGTACCTTACCTTACACATGCAGCAGTCAGAAAGACCCCAAATGTACCCCACCAACAGGATAAAGGGTTCAAACACTGGACATCTGCAGCCTGGCTGAAGAAACCACAGCCCAATTCAGAAGCATACTGCACAGTCAGAGGTGATGTATGCCTGATGTACAAGGCCATGTCCACTCCAGAATGAATGGACATGCTCCACTGCAGAAACCCCACATCCAGCAGACACACCACAGTGAGATATCTGAACCTCTACACATAGATTAAATGGATGTGTTGGAGGGACAGATCCATAACCCAGAGGCTCAGGACACTCTGGAACAGAATCCCAGTCCATGATAGGCTGAGCTCCACACACAAACTCAACAAGAGAAATCCGGTGAAGTGCATGGGAGATAGTAGGTGTACACTGGGGGCCATTCCTGTGTCACATCTAGGAAAGTAAACCCTACGTGGGCATAATATGCACATTGCAAGGGGTGTTGAGACCCACACACAGTCTGTCCGTGCTCAAACAAGGCCAGGGCAGATAGCCTAGTATGAACCTATGAACCTATGACGATACAAATTGTGCAGGACACAAAGGATTATCACACAGCTGTCCTACCTGATGGTAGGAACCATGGTGATAATCCACAGATATGCTCTGCAGTACCCTAATATCACAAACAATACACCAAACCCACACACATTGCCAACAGCCTATGAAACAGATTCCTTCCAACCTCCCCACCAGCACCTAACTGCCAAATATCTATCCCAGGAGAGTGCTGCCCCCCCCCCCCACATTGCAGATGCTGAGGTAACAGCCAGCATCCACAAAGCACAGCACACAGCATCAATGGTACCGGATGGTGTCCTGGGTTGTGTCCAACAAGTACTGTAAGAAGAATGGAACAGCAAATATCATTACTGTGCACTATCAGTCCTACCACAGGATATGTACCCAAAGAGCAGTGTACAGCAACAGTGGTCCCACACCACAAAGGGGGTGCCTGAATGGATACTGCAAACTATCACCCCTCAACCCCGACTGTCTAGGTTGGCAAAGTAATGGAGAGGATGATCATGGATCCCATGAATAACGAGATTGGGTACCTACAGACATTGGACCCTACCCAGTGTGGCTGTCATAGGGCAGATCCTGCCCCTTACACATGTCTGACTCATGTGAAATGCGCACCAAGGCCATTGATGTGGGGAACGTTGATCACACAGCCTATCTGGACCTTGCTAAACCCTTCCATACAATACCCTAGTTGGCAGTACAGATAAGCTCACCAGCCTAACTATAAACTGCTATGCAAGTAGATGGGTTGCAAACCAGCTCAAGGACAGAACTGACCTGGCAGACATGCTGTAGCCATGGCAGACTGCAAACCAGGTACAACTGGCATCCCACAAGGCATAGTCCTGGGACCTCTCTTGTATGCTATATATGTCACATAGGTACAGGCCAACATGGAAGGACTCTGTCTGAACAGGTTTGCAGAGGACTACAAACTGGCTACCATATCGGACCCTCCAGCTGACACAAGCAACCTACAAAAGGCACACATAGAAACACACAAGTGGTGCCACAGCCATGTCAACAAGGTAAATGCAGAATAGTGTATAGTCAACCCCTGTGGAAACACAATACATGGCCAGAAATTACCACATAGGTGTTAACCCAGTAAGTACATCAGGAGCAATAAGAGACCTGGGGACACAAGGTGATAGATATCTTGCATGTGACAACCATGTGTCTGTAGTGGTTACAGAAACATACCATATACCCACCTAATCATGAAGGTAAGCACAGCTTGGTTAGGGTAGGTTAGTGTGCCTCTCCAGTCATCCATCAGCAGCCTCACAATTGTGTACAATGGCCCTTCAGGGATGTACCATAGCAGACACCTGCAGCAACTGGTAAGACCACACAAATACCCCACCAGGAGGATCGCAGAGCTGTAACAGATGCCATGTGTCGCCGGAGTAAAGAAACTGCAGCTCCACACAGTGCCATACTGCCTGGCTGGAGGTGAACTATGCCTGATGTATAGAGCCATGACCAACCTGGTATCAATGGACATTTGGCACCATGTAAACACTGAATGCTGATGACCTATGCAGCTGACAGGCCTGAACCCCAGCACAGACATAAACAGGACATGCTGTACCGATTGGTCCATAACCCAGTAGCTCACTCCACTCACGACTAAACTCCCACTACAGGATATCCAGGGAGTCCCTCAGTGACTGTCATCCAGAGGAATCATGATGACTGGATGTGAGATGGTAGGTGTACCCTGGATATCACCTGTATGTCACGGGTAGACAGAGGCACAGCACACTAACCGTGACATATGTCATGGCAAACACCAGTAAATGTGTGTTGAAGGGCAAACACTCTCTGACTAGCATTACAAATGGACTAGGGCACATGGCCATTGTTTGTCACTGTCCACACAAGTTGTGGAATACATTAACAATGTCGGACAATCATGTACTAAGCTGTCCATATCTGAACAAAATGCAACATGGTCATATCTGCACAACTGGCCCTCAACCAGTCTGGTGTGCTCAATATAAATATTACAAGCAGTGATAGGACTGAAACCGATTATACAGTCCACCACGGTGAAAGTTCTGCACCAGTACACTATACGACAATACAACTGTTTGGTCAGCAGGAAAGGATGATGACAACTGTATGCAAACAATCCCATGCCGACCCTGCAGGCACAACATAATGCCTGTTAGGTTCAGACACAAAGCAGTTGGGCAGTAAGAACACAACCTGATGTCCAACACTCAACTGTACATGTGATATATAGATGGCGTCCACACACAAACAGAAATGTGGTGGTCCACAGATCCCAACATAAGGAAAGGTCACACTGGGCATGCTCGCACACTTAGATAAATGAGACGTGGCAGTCAAGAAGCCATACAAACTGCGAACTGGCAGTCAAGAAGCCATACAGACTGCGAACTGGGCATGCTCACACACTTAGGCCATGTCACAGTTCAGCAGTTGCACACACATATCTGGCAATTCTATGTGCTAACACAGGAACCTCTCACAATACAGACATCTGCCCAATGCACACAGTGAAGTTACAACAGAGACATAAGTAAAGTACTGGATCCCACTCATATGCAAACATCTCCCACAGTACACACGTTGTTTATAGAGATAGGGAAGGCTATGGCAATAAAGACCCACAAACAGTATATGAGCAACAGATACTTGCATCTGACAGGTAAACATATGGCCATAGAGTGCAATACCTGACTGTTGTCCCTAGGGAATACAGAAGGCTATCCACAGTGTATTTGGCGTCTGCCTCCACAGTACAGTAGGTCACTGTGCCTGTGCAAAGTTAATGCATAGATATGCTCTCCCCTGTACTGATGGATAGTCACAGATGTACATACCTCTCCATCCATAATGATGTCAGCACACTATACATATGTCAGGAGCAGAAATTATACCCAGTAATATGAATAGCGCGTTCTGCTAATGCATCTCTCACAAGTGTCATAACATAGTTAGGTAGGGGTTTGAATCCTGCAAGTGCCCAGAATGTGTGTGGGGGAGTAGTGTGTGCAATTCCATGTGTATGAGAAATGTCCCTTTTGACAACTATTACTACACAACACATGCTGCATATTCCACTGTCTAAACACTGATGATGTCAGCACCCTAGAAGTACAGCAGGAGAAAGCAATCCCCCCAGTAATGCAAATAGCGCGCTCTGCTAATGCGTCTCTCAAAAGTGTCATAACATAGTTAGGTAGGGGTTTGAATCCTGCAAGTGCCCAATGTGTGTGTGAATGTGTGTGGGGGGAGTAGTGTGTGCAATGCCATGTGTATGAGAAATGTCCCTTTTGGCAACTATTACTACACAACACATGCTGCATATTCCACTGTCTAAACACTGATGATGTCAGCACCCTAGAAGTACAGCAGGAGAAAACAATCCCCCCAGTAATGCAAATAGCGCACTCTGCTAATGCGTCTCTCATAAGTGTCATAACATAGTTAGGTGGGGGTTTAAATCCTGCAAGTGCCCAGTATGTGTGTGGGTGAGTAGTGTGTGCAATTCCATGTGTATGAGAAATGTCCCTTTTGGCAACTATTACTACACAACACATGCTGCATATTCCACTGTCTAAACACTGATGATGTCAGCACCCTAGAAGTACAGCAGGAGAAAGCAATCCCCCCAGTAATGCAAATAGCGTGCTCTGCTAATGCGTCTCTCACAAGTGACATAACATAGCTAGGTAGGGGTTTGAATCCTGCAAGTGCCCAGTGTGTGTGTGTGAGAATGTGTGTGGGGGAGTAGTGTGCGCAATTCCATGTGTATGAAAAATGTCCCTTTTGGCAACTATTACTACACCACACATGTTGCATATTCCACTGTCTAAACACTGATGATGTCAGCACCCTAGAAGTACAGCAGGAGAAAGCAATCCCCCCAGTAATGCAAATAGTGCGCTCTGCTAATGTGTCTCTCACAAGTGACATAACATAGTTAGGTGGGGTTTGAATCCTGCAAGTGCCCAGTATGTGTGTGAATGTGTGTGGGGGAGTAGTGTGTGCAATTCCATGTGTATGAGAAATGTCCCTTTTGGCAACTATTACTACACAACACATGCTGCATATTCCACTATCTAAACACTGATGATGTCAGCACCCTAGAAGTACAGCAGGAGAAAGCAATCCTCCCAGTAATGCAAATAGCACACTCTGCTACTGCGACTCTCACAAGTGATCTAACATAGTTAGGTAGGGGGTTGTATCCTACAAATGACATGTGTATTTTTGTCACACAGTTTGTCCATGTGTGTGGGGTGTTGTTCCCAATATTGCACGACATACATTATATCAGTAATGTCAATGCACACATGATGTATGTGTGTGCCACCTACACATATGTACCTGTGAACTGCAAGAGTTCCCATGTCCGAAGCCTGCCTCATGTGAATACATGGAATATGCATCAGACAACTGTATGACTCTGGTGTTCTGTGCAGGGGCTGCATGTGGTATGTGACTATACAGTGTGGGTTGTAGATGGTGTCATCCCACCAGCGAGGGATACATGATTGGTCTGGAGCATATAGTCCACATGTTGGTGATGAACAGGTGCAGCATGTTGTCACCACTTGTGGGAGTGGTAACAAGTTGTTCCATAGCAATGCAGGGAATGAATAAGAACCCTTCAGATAGGGTCTTGCAGCTAGAATAATGTTCACACTGTATGTTTGGGTAGTCGCAGTACAACCATATAATGGTGTGTGTAGAGACCGTCATATTCCCAGTGTTGTCAGGAAGGCCAAGTGGGTTTCCTGGGTATGGGAGTGTGGTGTGTGCTAGGTTATGAACCTGAAGGCAGTCTAACCCACTGTGTGTTGCACATGGAGAGGCTCTGATGCTTTGTGCAGTGCCACCAACCTGGGTGTGTGTGTATCTGAGGTGCCTTTGGATACATCCCCCCTGTTCTGGTTTGGTGCATGTGTAGGGGATGACAAGCATGGTATCAGGAATGACCTGGCACTGATGGTGTGCACCTGGGAGCCTTGTACCAGGAGTCTGTTACTGCACGGATATTGCTGTACCCCATGCTAAGGACAGTTTCCACTGCATGCATCTTGAGGTTTACACTGCTGCTGTTGAGTAGCATTGCTATTAGTGTCCCATCCCATGTGATACCTGTGTAGGTGGCTATGTAATGTCAGCCTTGCATACAAAGGCACTATGTGTGTAGCAACAGCCTCTGCCAATATACAACAGCCCATGGGTGACAGGTGCAAGCTGTCCCAAGCAAATCAATGTGACATGTCCAGCATGTAATCCCACACTGACAGGCATTGGATCCCCTTTGGATGTCACTGAAAGATACGTTAATTGCAGAAACTGATGATCTTGTCTACATATTGTGGCAGCATTCATGGTGAGGGTGAGATGCTACTCAAGGCCAGGGCCATACCAGCCTGTGCCACAAGCTCAGAGAGCCCCTCTATATCCCCTAACATGTAGTCCAGGGAGGTGCGTCAGAGGTCATACACACTGGCACAGACAATGACTGAGTCAGACTTCTACATGCCTTGGAGTGACCGGTATGCTTGTGTTATGTGGTGGATCATAGTGCCTGATGGGCAGCTCAGCGTGTCCGTCACCTTGTTCAGCCTGGGAGTAGGACCACCATGTATGTGACGATAGAGGTACCCCATACAACTGTAGCAGGTGTGTTGTCTAGCCGTATGGCCTGTGACTGTTTGGCACACAGGCTTTGTGAGCTATGTGTTGCATGTGCTCTGCTCTGGCGTATCGTTTGCTTGTGTGTCTGCTTTGCAGGTGTCAGCTGCTCAGGCAGGATGCTATTCTGAGAGCCCAATAATGTACCTGTGTGTTTCTGAGTTTGGATTGTGGTCGTGGTAGGTCTATGGGAGACTGGTACTGTATTCACTGTAGTATCCCACTCCACCTGACAGGGAATGCCAGTGCTGTGTAAACAGAGCTTAGCCCCCAGTTTGGCTATGTGGTTGCATCTCTCAAATGTGTTGTACGTGTATGGGAAGGGGAGAGGGTTGTCTGTGTACATGAGGCAGCTGTAACATTGCCACATGACTCACAGATTCACCAACTGGACCTGAGAGTAGATCGACAGGTGACCTTTGCACATGCTACCATAGCATTGTGACTCCCATACTAAGTAACGACACATAGGGCCAATGGGGAACAAGGTACTCAAGGTGACTATGTGAGGGTGTAGTGCTCCTGATTTGTGAGTGCTGGCATATATGAATGCTGTCTTGAGAAAATGTGAGTTAAGTCATATGCAATGTGTTACAGGCAAGCTACATGCAAACAGGACAAACAGTGACGTTCTGTCAAGTGACACATGGACATCAGTACAGTAAGCAACACAGATGCCACTAGGGATCCACAGAGGCACTGTATATCTGCACTGCAGGTGGAATCAGTGTTTCAGGAACATAACAGGCAAACATGCATACAAACAAAGGTACAGTCAGCAGGCCTGTATGTAGACTATGCTACAACAAACAAGGTGTACGACCTCCAGTATGTAACAGTGCATATATGCAGTCACTCTAAGCCAGTACCCAGACATTCCCAGGTCAGACGGGCTGTGTCCATCCGCACCCCCCACAAGTGTATAGACCACGTACCTTTGTAATGTTGAATAACTGGCCTGATACCCAAGTGCTCATACCTGTAATAATACACATGTCAAATAACAGACACTGAGCCCTCACTCAGCAGTTCCAGACTTAGTATGATGTATGCTACCTGTCCTGGCACCACAGTATCCTTGACATGTATGGACACTCTCCCTCCTGTCATAGTTAGTTCTGTGTTTTGGTGCTGTTATGCATGGTATGAGTTGTGACCTTGGAGTGCTAGTGTGCTCTTGTGAGCCTTGAACCTGTTGTGTAGTACTGCACAGATATCAACATCCTGAAACATCTGCATTGCAGAGTCGTGTGTGGACAGCATGCAACTCGCAGTTGACATGGCCATCATTGAGTATCAATATGTACATTGTTGTATCCCCTGTGCTACCTATGTAGGTGGCCATCCCTTCACAGCATCACCACCAGTATGCAAAGATGTGCAGACAGAACACTGTGGTAATTACTATGGGTGTACAAAACAATACAATGACATTCATACTGTAACTGCATCAGGCATGCTGGTATATACCCACAATGCTATCATTACACTGTACTGTTGTCAACATCATACTATTACAATACATCTATGTAGTCACCCTGTGCATCAGCACCATATTAACCTGTTCCTGCACTGATTTTACAGATTGCAGGAGGTGGCACAGTTTCATCATATGCACAGGGTGTGTACCTGGTATGCCTGAGTCTGCCACTGATACAACCAATTGACATATCTGTGTGTGTGTGTGTTGGTGAGGGACAGCAGTACATGATGGGGCAATGTTGATGCAGTGTGTGTGTGTATGCGGTAGCCCTAGGTGTTATCACTTTGCATGTGTGTATGAATGCACACAGTCCCACCTCATGGCTGCCGTATACAGGTGTTTGTGGACAGCCACAGACTGTACCTGCCAGGTCATACAGATCACTGTCTGCGGCCAAGGACACGGTACCTGTGCCTGGCAGGGGTGCTACGGACCATATCGGGTACTAAGCCAGACTGGGTACTGTCATCAGAAGCAGGTGTTTGTTGACTGTAGACAGGTCCCTGTTGGGACTGTCCAGCGCCACGTGCACGTGGTCTCCTGGGGCGGTCAGATGACAGCACAGACCCAGCATTGCTGGAGCTGCTGCTGGCACTATGCGAGCGGCCGCGGCCCTGTTGTCATCTGCGACGGCTGCCAGCTGCTGCTGTTGCTGGCATACGGCCACGTCGACGCCTCAACCGTCCGCCATTGCCCTGGCTCATAGACATATAGTTGTGGAACAGATCTAATGTGTCCCCCCAACATCTGTCAATGACCTCGGTGAAGTTGCGGATGGCAGCCGCAACATCACGCATACTGTCACTCATGGCTGTGCGACATGCTGTCAGCTCCCTCAGACCCTGTCTGGTGTACCATTCCATACATGACTGTGCCTGCATTACAGCCCGAAACATAGCTGGGTTGAAAGACCTCTGTGGGCACATTTGACAGGGGTGGTACGCCCACGGATGCTCACACGAAAACCCATGGAAGTCTGCCGGTGTGGTACCATGTCAGGGCCCTGGCCATGGCTGCAGTGTGGGGATGCATGTGCCACTGGTACCACATTACCCTGGTCAATGCCCACTGTATCCTGTCCATCACCTAGGGACATTGGTGACAAAGGATGTATTGGCAGGATGACTGTGCGCATTGATGTGGTCGACAGCTGTGTAGTGTCAATTGGCTGACCAATGACGGACCCTGGCACACCTACCTGTGCCATTACACAGGTATCATCATTATCACTATCCACAGCAGCTGATTCGGGTTCCCTGCTGCACGACACCAGAGCAGCACCAGAACCTGTGGGAGTAAGACAGGAAACACAGTTTACAATGTGTACACAATGCCACCACTGATGCACACATGCACACATGGGCACACATGCACACATGCACAAATGCACACATGCACACATGGACACATGGGCACATGGGCACATGGACACATGCACACATGCACACATGCACACATGCGCACATGGGCACATGCACACATGCACACATGGGCACATGGGCACATGGACACATGCACACATGCACACATGCACACATGGGCACATGCACACATGCACACATGGGCACATGGACACATGCACACATGGACACATGGGCACATGCACACATGGACACATGCACACATGGGCACATGCACACATGCACACATGGGCACATGCACACATGGGCACATGCACACATGCACACATGCACACACCTCAATATATGAGATATCAACCCACAGACACAATCACACCTGCAATCAAACACATAGCACTACTGCTTCAGCCTGTTATTACTATTAGTATACAGAGTATTGAAGGTAATGGTATTACACACTCACCAGCATGGATAGGCTGCCTTGCTGTTACACCAGAGGTACCTCCAGAAAAGAGACATTTATCGTCAGTGGGCACAACTGTGCCATTGATACTGTGGGCATGATACAGTTCAGTAGTGCAACAGTTAGCTTCCACAGGTGTACTGCAGATAATGAGGATATCACTAATGCACAATAATTACCAAGATTTCAGCTACAAAATGAGGGCACACCTCACACATGCATAACCTAACAGTGTACAGAATGGTCAACTATACACATGGCATGTTACCTGCACGCTCTGTGTCCTGCTACTGTGTGGCTCCAGCCTCCATCATTACACATGTATGCTGTTGTTGTTGCTGCTGTGCTGGAGCCACAACACTCAGGAGTAGTCCCTCCAGTCTGGTGAGGGGGGATGTCTAGCCACCCCACCACCTGTGGCAAGCTGCTGCCTGTGGATATCTGACGCACGCTGATGGACATTTCTAATTAAAACACTGCAGTGATGGCGTACCTGCTCATATGTCCGGTTATGTGTGCCTATGTCATTTACCCGACGGACCAGGTCTTGCCACAGTGCAGCTCTCTCCTGCTGGTTATGGCTGGTGCAGGAAAAGAGTACAGCGAAATCCCGCACCAGGCTCTGGTGTATCTCCTCCTCCTCTGCAGCGGAGTAGACAGGGTTCCACTGGTGAACCATGGCCCTAAAAAGGAGAAGGAAAATATGTCAGCAATATCTGTCAGCAAACTACAGCACACATAATACACATAATACTTGACTGCAGTGATATAACTTAGGCACCATATATAGCATCTGTCTGTCTATTGGGGGATACACATGTGCATGACCAGATTATCAGTGCTCATCCGACAACTGTGCAACAGTACCTGGCACACTCCATACAACAGACTAGTATATTGCAGCAGTCAACACACTGTTTCAGGTACAATACACAACCTCACAGTGGGGGTTTGTATCAAGGTACTGTAGGGGGAACATTATCAGCCCATGCACTGCACACAATGCACGTTACATATTTCACTGGTAATGCACACTACTATTACTTGCCATAACCCTACCTACACCACAGTGACATACAGGGTAACACAGCACAACATATGGTAATGTAGTATGTGTTGATCGCAATACCTCACACACCTGTCTCTAGCCTCACACCAAGGACACACACTACCATGACAGACAGACAGTCATGCTGAGCAATCACACCAGTACACAACATGCACCCAGTCACTAGCACACTAATTCCACCTCACATATTCTGTTTGCAATGTGTTCATGGGTGTGCATTGTGTCCTAGTTAGGTAGTGTGCTTTTGGCCCTGGGCCTACAGCAGCATACTGTTATGCTACCCTGCCCCTTGTGACACATGTGTTATGATCGTACCTGCTCCTTACAAACAGTTAAACAGGGTGACTCATATGGCATATTACCTATCTGTATAACATTCAGCAGGGGTATGTCTGACATCTACTCATGGGGAGCCTTGCTTCTTAATTCTCTGTGGTCTACTACAGGGTACGTCATATCTGTGGGTAGGGTCCCGTACCTCCACCATGTGCTCTATACTGCAGTGACAAGGACGACAGACATAGGTAATTTGTGTTGTGGATGTTGGAGGTGTTACCATGGTTGGTGGACAACTGTCATGGGTGTGACCGAACTATGTATATCCAGCAGTAGTAACCTCTATGTAGGTAGTCTGTGTGCGCTCTGTGGTGTTTGAGTGCATTGACACAGTTACTTGTATATGTCTGTGTCCCTCTCCATATCTGTAGCTGTCATGGGAGATACATGTCGTGTAGGACATTGTGGGGTGTGGAGGGGTACAGTGACCTACATGTCCATAGCTGACATACCATGTCCGCTGACACATTCCATGTACAGGTGTTACAGGACTAGTGTGCCACTGTGTATATCGATGTGGAGCCTATTGTACACTTGTTGACCCTGTTCCCCCCTGACACATGCAGTGGTGGGCAGGCATGTACATATGTGGTGGTTACCGGTGTCATTGTTTTTGAATGGGGTATGGTACTCCAGTATCCACACTGGTGTTCACTCCATGCCTGTGACACCAGGCACCTGTTGCAAGACATCTGCACACATGTGCCTCACACAGTCTATATATGTATATATATATATATATATATATATATATATATATATATATATATATATATTGATATATTTATATCTGTATATGGATATATATCTGTTTGTATATATGTATATATAATATGTATATATAGATGTAGATATATACATATAGATGTGGGGAGAGAGGGGGAGAGAGTGAGAGAGAGACACAGGTTGAGTGTGAGTGTGAGGGGGTGGGACAGAGAGTGAGAGATAGTCATATACAGACATATCTGTTGTCAGTCAGATCTATCTGTATATGTATAAGTCTCTACAGATATCTATATATGTATGTGTGTATTACATATATCTGTACGTACATATTCTACCAATCTCGATGTCTGTGCAGTAAGTGAGAACCTGATCCAAGGCTCCTGAGAGCACACCAGCGGTACCAGGCTATACCCCGTATCATGCGTTTTGGCCCCAGGACTCGGGACAAAACATAAAAGGAGGGGGTGTGTCCATATTCATGGAGGACACACACACCTCCAGGTTAGTGGCAACACATGAAGCATCACAGACCATCCAGGTGCAGATAACCATAGGCAAACCTGCTATACAACTGGTAGCATGTTACAGACCACCCTCCCAATCCCAGGGACCACAGTCAGCCTTCCTGTAGACATTGGAGGATATGAATGTCCCACCACACACCATCATATTGGGATACTGCGACTACCCTAACATACACTGGGTGCATTATTCTACCACAAACACCCTAGCCCAAAGGTTCCCGGAATTCACTATGTCAAATGCAATGGAACAGCTAGTCACCTCTCCCACAACAGGAGATAATATACTTGACCTGATCATCACAAACATGGGGACAATGTGCTACACACTGGAAGTATACCCCTCACTAGTCACATCTGACCACAGACTGATCCCCCTGGATATACATATCCCACCTCCTACACAACACAAAAGACTACAGTGGGAAACCTCTCACATGCCGACTTTACACTTCTTATAACTGAGTTGATATCCTTAATGCCCACTGGGCCAGTGTAATCCACTTCCCACAATGCAGAAACCTTCACATATGCTTCTACAGACATCTCCAAGAATGCATGGATCATGCATTCACAAATGAAACCATGACCCTCTCCACCAAGGGCAGGCATCCTGTCTGGTGGACCCCAGCATTGAATGAATTGTATAACAACAGAAGGTAGCTACTGCACGGCAGAGCATACTTCCATAGAGCTACGGCATCTCTGATCAGCAGTAGTAGAAAGATACGTTTTGTCGTACAAACATGCAAGGCCAACAATGAGAGGGACATTGCTATGGTCACTACAGATAACCACAAGGCCTTCCTCTGCTATGTTACACACCTGGGTGGGAACCCTAAGTTGTGTTCACAGTTAGTTCACAGTGACATACGCTACACTGAACACACAGATAATGCCAACAGTCTGGCAGACAGGTTCAGTGCAGGTTTCTCCCCTCCCTCACCCACACATGTGGAATTACTTATCCCAGCTGACTGTAACCTCCCTGTCATCTCAGATGTCCAGCTGGGAACCATCCTCAGCGGAGATGTAAACACAACATCAATGGGACCCAACGGTATTGCAGGTTGCATGCTACGTGAACTGCAAGAGGAGCTACACATGCACATTACATGCTATTCGGCCGTAGCCTTACTACAGCATATGTACCTGGACACTGGCATACAGCAACAGTAGTCCCACTCCACACAGGAGGCACCTCTACAGACCCTGGTAACTACTGCCCCATAAGCTTAACCAGCCTGGTCTGCAACACTATGGAAAGGATCATTATGGTACCCATACACAGAGACAGTGGGGACTTAGACACTTGATCCCACCCGGTTTGGCTTTGTAGAGGGAAGATCCTACCTTATGAACCTGGTTGACCTTTTCAAATCAGTCACTAGAGCCATTGCTGAGGGCACAGCGGTCCATACAGCCTACCTGGACTTGCCTACGGCATTCGACACAATACCGCACTCTGCCATCATAGACATGATCAACAGCTGAAATGTAAATCCATATGTCACATGATGGGTTGCAAACCGGCTAACGGATAGAAACCCTATAGTCAACCTCATTGGTGCCATGTCAGACTCAGTGCCAGTCACATGTGGTGTCCCACAGGGCTCTGTCCTGGGACTGCTCACGTTCGGCATATCATTCTCAGATGTGGAAGCAGACATGGGAGGGTAGTGGCTGACAATGTTCAAAGATGACTGCATACTAGGCGCCATAGGCGATACACCTGCTGACACATACATCCTACTGACAGGCCTCGCGGACACCAACAACTGGTGCCGGAGTCATGGCCTGACACTGCATGCCACGTAATGTATACTCATACCCTTTTGGACGGACAAGGTACCTACATATTATCACATAGACAATAACCCACTGAGTACAGACAAAGTAATCAGAGACCTGGTGACACTGTTCAATGCTGACCTCTCATTTGACACCCACGTTGCCATAGTGGTTGGATGGACTTCCTACCTTGCCCACCTTATCATGAAGGGATTCACATCCACATCAAAAGGGGTCACTGTACCCCTATACTCTTCCCTTATCAGGCCCATGACTGTGTACTACGCCCCATTTGGTATGTACCTCACCTGGCACTTGCAACAGCTAGGGGGACCCCATGAGTACATCACCAGGAGGATCAAGGGTCTGCAACAACTGTCATATGCTGCCAGACTAATGTAACTCATGCTCTATTCCATAGCATACTGCCTACATAGGGGTGATCTGTGCCTGATGTAGTAGGCCATGTCCAATCTGGTAGTGATGGACATGTTCCACCTCATACAATCCAAATCCATCAGAAGCACGACAGCTATGGATTTAAACCTCAGCACACATATGAATAGGACATACTGTAGGGACAGATCCATCACTAAGAGGCTTCCCATACTGTGGAACAGGATCCCAGTTCATGTTAGGCAGAGACACTCACTGACACTCTTCATTTGCATTCTTGACAAGTGGATGGGAGATCATAGGTTTACAGCAGGGGTCTTCTCTGTGTCACTACTAGACAGAGGCACAGTAAAGTAATGCTATTATGTAGGGGGGTCTTCACTGTGTCACTACTATACAGAGGCGCAAGTTTCTAAATCTATTCTATACACTGTCTGCAGATAGCCTAGTACTAAACTATGGACACTGTGAAACTATATATGTCTATGTATTTCTACATCCCTCTCTATCTATGTATACACATATGCATATTATATATATATATATATATATATATATATATATATATATATATACATACATATCTCGATATACATACGTATACACATGCTATATATCTATATATACTCCTTTTTAGTTCCACATATGTATACACACAGTAACGTACTGCTGAACATCCATTACTGTACAACCTACTTGTACATTGCACTACAACCTACATTGCTATGTGCACATAGCAACCGTCACATACATATGTATGTGGAGCCTTCAGTGACAGTTTCAGTATGTCCCCCGGCCCTATGCACATCTTCATATGCATAGATACAGACCAATAACACATCTGGAGGGTTCACAGTATGTAGAGTATTATAGTAGTACTTTACATCACCTGTGTTTGTTGCAGCTGTTTGTGTAGGCTTGTAGTTGCTTGGCCTCTTTGCTTTGTTGTTTCAGGTTTTTCTTTTTCTTTCTCTTTCTTTCTTTCTTTTTCTTTTTTTTTTTTTCTCTCTCTCTCCCTCTCTCTGTCTACCTCCAGCGGGTGCAATGACAGTATTGCATGTGTGGACTGGGAGTACAGGATGCTTTTGTAGGTATCTGCACATGTCAATGTGATGGCCTCTGCACCAATTGTTAGCCAGCATTTACTAATTGCATGCAGCCTGTTGTGTAGTGATTGCAGTTCTCACTGTGATTACAGGACTGTGCTATAAAAAGGTCTGTTAGGTAGGCGTGGCCCTTTCAGATTATCAGGGTGGGGACCATGCTGGTTTGCTGTGGACACTGTTCTGTGAGTGTAAGGGTTGGTATGTCTCTCATATTTCAGGCTGTGTTGCAGACACTGCAATGCATGTTGTTCTGTAAGCTGAGTATTCCTTCCTCCAGTGTCCTGTTCTCCGTGTGTATGTAAACTGACACCTACGACTAGTAATACTGTGTATATGGGTGTGTGTGCTTTCCTGTGGGGATTGTGGTGTAACTGGTATATAGCAGTGGCTCTTGCAATCTGTTGCTATGGCTTCAATATTTGGCCTTTACATTCACTCCTTGTATGCCTGCTAGGTGTCTTTCCTGTAATGTGTTGCTATGGCTTTCCTATTTTCCATTTACATTCACAGCTTGTAATGCTTGCTAAATCTGTTTGGGCAGCAATTCTCTATGTGTTTGTTGTGGTAGGGTGTTACTGCATGCAGTGTGGTCTGGCCATGGTGTGGCCCTTGACACTTACAAGGGTATTTGATCATGCTGCTGAGCAGGCCTCAGATACTCTCCGGTGCATCTTTTATCAGCCTCATGGAATGGTACATAGCAGTGGTTTACTCCAATGACATATTCTGATACTCTGCAGTTGTGACTGTGGGTTATTTCAAGCATATGTATTAGTACACCATTTGTGCCGTGCAGGTGGTGCATACCTTCAGTCAGTCATAGTTACCACTGCATGTGTAGTTACACCTTTCTGCCTACTGTTAGTACATTTGTCAGGGTGTCAGTGGGGCACAGTTTACATTTGTTTTCACATCAGGGACATCCCTGTAACTCAGTCACAGTTGCTATGTCTGATCTCTTAACTATTCAACTATGGCAGTGTTTATCCTGCTCTGAGTATGTGTGTGGCTTGCCAGATGCTACTGTGACATTATTACCTAGTAGCTACCAACTAGCATGACTGTTTCTCAGCACACAGTACTATTTTACGAATCCACTAGATTTGACAGTAAATATACATGACATGCTTTGTGTACTGGACTTGCTATATTCCCTTTACATTAATTCCTACTATTTTATGATATATTTCTTTCAGCACAATGTTCTTGTATCGCCATCATGGCTTAGTGGTAAGTGGTGCAGACTATTGTTTCCAAGGTCCTGGGTTCGAGACTGAGGGAGGTATTTTATTTTGCTGCTGAGTAAACTACAGGCCTTGTCATTCAGAGTGACTAAGGCACTTTTAAGCAGTTGTAAGCGGGTTAGCGCTGGTTTGCACGGAGCTCACGCATGCGCACTGCCGCTTAGCTTCGCGCACACCCACTTACTACTGCTTAAAAGTGCTTACTGTCGCGCACATCCACGCTATTTTCTTTTAAAGAAAAGAAAATGGGGAGATAGGAAAGTGGTGAAAAAGGGGGCACAAAGAGGGTAGGACAGTAGGAAAACAAGCTTGGGTTTTGCAGGAGGGATGTAGGAAAGGCCCATAGCTGCCCATTTCTTCGTCAGCAACAGCTGTGCATATGTTTGTAATTTGGTGTGAAATTTGAAACCTTCCTCCCCTGAGAGAGGTGTGAGGACAACAATAATATTTGTTGTACAGCCAATTGTAATTGCCAGTTTACATGTCCAGCAGACATGTGTGTAAAATGGGCAGCTATGTATGGAGCGTAATTTTTTTGTGGGTACAGAGTGCCCTTTTTTTTTTTTTTTTCAGGTGAGTGTGGTATGTCAGGTACAGGAAGTCAGTATAGCTGAGGAGGTAGGTAGGGGAGGTTAACAGACAAGACAAACAAGGCGCATACAGGGGTGGTGTATGACACATGTGGGGGGGGTTACACAATTGACGGGGACAGATGTTTGGATATCTCGAGCCCATGAGCCCACAGATGGCAGCAGTGGAACTGAGATCCCCACCCATGGGCAGTTGCCACTGTGCCTTCACTGCCCAGGACGGGGCTGTGCTGGGGGCTGTGTAGGCCGGGCAGCAGGCACGCCCGTGAGTTGTGCCACCCGTGCCTCAAGCTGGCGTAGGGGCCCAAGCACAGTGTGCCGGATCTCCCTACGCACCACAGTCCGGACATTGCGGAGGGTGAGTGGATGTTCTCCTCCGGCCACGCTTGCAGAGGGGGGACGAGCCCCATCCCCTGCAGCACTTCCACCTGCAGGTGGCACAGGGCCACTGGTGGGGGGTCCGGCCTGGGCACTACTGCCAGGTACACTCGCCAGCTGAGGTGGGAGAGGTGGGTCCGCTGGAACCCGCCTTCCCTGTCGTCCTATGTTTTGCATTATGTTATGACAGTTTGGATTAGTAACGTACAATACCATTCACAATTAGTTGTAACAGCATGCATTAGTATTCCCATTAGCCAAACACCCATAAATTCAGGCCATTGAACAGTAAGCATAACACATGCATAATTTGTACAGCAATACACAATCCAACAATATGCAGGGTTGATTGATGGCAACAGACCATCAGGTTTGGATGTATGAACAGGGCACATGCATCAATGTACATGCAAATATGTATGAACCAACAGGACAAATGTCCAGGGGTGTTAATTGTGAATGCACATACCCATTTCACGTGGAATGGATTATTTGTGGTTATAGGGTAGGGTGAAGAAATATTTAATTAACAACTTCAAATACCTATACATATGCTGTACATTTCCACTAGCTGCAGATATATACACACTACAGGTCTGACTACAGTTTCCTATGTTATAACTACTTCAGGTTGGTGATAGGAATGTTACTGCTACATCAATATACATTTCAGATTTATTCATACACATTCATATCTGGCTCTGTTCAGCTACATCATCCTGCTACATTTGCTTTATATGGCTATAGACAACTGTGGATGTTTGGTATTTCGGACAACCATACTATCTGCATATTGCAAACTGAGAGCAACATATCCAGATTTTGGGACACACATTCCAGCTTCAGTACTTTTTTCCACACGTTGCTGTTTGGTTCTGCCTATCACATTCATTTCATTCTGTACTGACTGCAGTATACTTTATTCAGGAGTTATTAATACTTTATTGGTGGATTCATACCTCTTTCTCACACTCTCTCACTTGTTTTATTTTTACAATTCAGGATGGTACTTAATTCTAGGCTTTACTGACATGTTTTACGTTTAGTTATGACAATCCTTTCCAACAGTCTCACTTATGTCATGTTTCAGAATTTCAACAGGGATATATTTCACACATGTGTTTTACTCAGCTTCTGCAGCTGTACTTTTCAGCCTGCTGCAGGTTATGTACTATTATATTACAGGTGGGACATCTTTATTTCAGACTTGTTTCATTTTTATGTTTGGATTACAGGCTGCATCACACTTTTGTAATCAAGCAATACTTGCAAACTCTCTTACACTGTTACTTGCACATTTTATTATTAGTGACTGCACTGCACTCTTTTGCTAACTGTCATACTTATATATTTTTTTACAGTTACAGGGAGAGAATTACTGACCTGCCTGGTGGCACAACCGCACCAGCCTATCGCCATAGGCTCGACGGTTCGCAGAACGGACACCTGCAGCTGCAATATAAATGAAGTAATATTGGAATACACATCTCCATAATATCAGCTAGGTTAATTTCTTACATAAATAATTACACGTAACTTACTCAGTAGTGGGGCGTTGGCCATTTGCCGGGCCTCCTGGATCCAATGGTTCAGTTGGTCCTGCTTCCGTCTCTTCAGGTCCGCATGGTGGTGACGGACCTGTTCACCAGTCCTTGGTATTCCTGTGGCACTGGTGAGATCATGTGCCAACCGGTCCCACGCCTCAGCCCTATATGCTCCCCACAGGACCTGGCCCTGCATGAGTTGGGCCTCATGATCATGGACGAGGAGCCAAACCATATATTTGGACTCCTCAACACCCCACCTCTGTGCTCGGAAGCAACTACCCTCTCCTACACTTGACATCCTGGCTGCAAGTCGGTTCCACAATCGGTTATGCTGTGTATTCCCGCCTATGGGGCTTATATATGCCATTTTTCCTGCACTTATCTGTGATTGGCCATTTTGGAATTGTATCAGCTTCACAAAACCTGCTTTGTCATGCTCCTCTTTCTATTCATTCCTATATATATGCTATTACTGCATTTCTAAGTGCAACTGTCATGGCTTAGTGGTTCAGTACTTTGACTATGATGCATGGTATCCTGGGTTTGAACCTGGCCATTGCTTTTTATATTTTATGACTGTCTACACAGGCTAGGAGGTGTGTCTGTGTAAAGGAAGTTTTGATACAGCTTGCTCAACGTTGCCCGTCGGTTAGCTTGTTGGCGCGGTGTGCAGCTCCGCGCAAACGGGTTACGCTGGCTTACGCGTTGTTTGGCTGTCAGCATGCATATTACGCTCGGCTCAGCTATGGGCACACAGTTTCAGCATGTTAAAACGCTGCTCAACCCCGGGCACTCATTTTACACCTGTTAAACCACTGCTCACCTACGGGCACTCATTTTACACCTGTTAAACCACTGCTCATCTACGGGCGCACATTTTACACCTGTTAAAACACTGCTCACCTACGGGCACTCATTTTACACCTGTTAAAACACTGCTCAACTACTAGCAGATATCCTCAACTTGTTAGACTGTAGCTCAGCTATAGGCACATCTGTCATTTTTATTTTTTTTTTTTATCTCACATTTCTTCAAAATACATGGCCCATTTCATTACATTTTACATAAAATATAATTTTATATATGTACATATATGTCAGGGACTTGTTTCGTGCTTATTTCACTAAAAATAAAAATTGATGTTGTGGGGGCTCGAACCATGACTACCTCCTCTTCAGCCGACGTCTCTACCGCTACGCTATTGCTTCTTGGCTTACTTTGCATATTTAGTTCTTATATGCTTTTCCACTGACTGCTAACTGTGGCTAAGCGCCAGGCACGCCCGCGCAAACGAGCGCACTCACGGGCAAACATCTTTACAACTTATAAAAAAATATATAAGATGTTCATTTATACATTTTATGTTTATAGTCTGGGGGGGCATGTGTTGTGTTGTGTTTATTCACATTTACATGGACTCTGTCGTGGGGGTTTACTTTCGGGACTTTTACTCTTCTGGGGGCATGTCCGTTTGCAGGGCTCGCCCTACGGACATGCCCCCTACTGTCTTACACGGACCGTGTTAGCCTTAGGTGTGATTCAGCATGCCCTCATGCATATGCATGACATGCTGTCGTCACACCGTTTAACTGCAGCCTCCGTGTAAGCCTTGTAACTCTTACACGGAGGCTTCGTGAATCCTGCCCATTAGGTTTTTAGCATAGCTAACATTCTTCATTTATATCACATTAATTTCATGTTACATCACCTAGTTCTGTAATCCTTCTAGCCTTCAAACAATTTAAACTCAGATCTGTCTGTATCTATCAAAACATATTCTGTAGCTCATCTAATTCAAAAAGGCATATCTAGTCACTCCAGGGAGATTAATGTAACATTTGATACCTTACCATATGGGGCTGTAATATATTTCATAGGTTCATAGGTAAGCACCAGTCTAGCTGCTTTTGTGGGTCATTTTAAGCATAGACAATTTTCCTTTTGGTGCTTGAATTAACCTATCACATTTGGTGTTAAACTGGGCTTACCCTTCCCATGGCCAATAATTATATATTAGCCTTAGTGAGTAAAACTGGGATCATACCATAGATAATTCCAGAGGACAAACTCATGCATGGAATAAAGCATTTAGGAGCTGCCTCTGTCCATTAGTAATACAGGAGGCAGTCCTGGGATAAGTTTTCTGTTTCATATCCATAGATTCAAGCTGCACTGAAGGCGGACATGAATAAGCTTTGTTTTACGTGGGTGGACAATCTGTTCTAAAGCGGTGACATCCTCGGTGAGATAAACCTGTCCCTCTAAACTGTTAAGTTGATATTGCAGAAGAGGTTTAGATCCCTAGACTCAGTATTTTTGATATTTGACTTGCTTATGTGCAGTAAATCCATCAGTATTGGGTCAGAGGATGACTTGTGTGCCAGACACAGGTCACCTCTTAGCAGTCGATAGGATACTGGGTGTAGTAGCAGGGCTTTGAGTTAGTCCGTGTAAGACATATTATTTAGGCCTTGTATCCTTTTAGTAAGGTATCTCTGTGGGTGTTCCAGCAGTTATATGTGTTTGGACAGATACATGCCAAAAGGGGCATTATACTCAAAGAGTGGCCTAATGAGGGCTGAGTAAAGGGAGACAGTGACATCCACAGATCACACAATCCCTTTGTTTATAAGCTGTGCAATATAGAAGGGCTTTCTTATGACAAAGGACACATGTTGGTCAAAAGTTGTCACTGTCCACATAAATTCCTAAATCCTGAAGAACTTGGTGAACTCTTAGGGGAGTATTGTTAGTGTATTATTTCCCTGGGGTAGATGACTTCCCAAAGGATAAAATAATGTATTTTTTTGCATTTAGTTTTGGTCCATCAGTTTGGCACCAGTTGTTTTTTTTGGGACAAACCTTCTTGCAAAATGGCTTAATCATTTGGGACTTCAATGACTGCTTCTAGCTTGCATTCATCTGAAAACTTAGTCAGCCAGAGCCCTTTGGTATTGGCTTTTACTTCAGAGAAGTAGATGCCAAATAGTGTGAGTCCCAGCAGAGAACACTTGGGGACTCCACTGGTGTCTGGTCTTTTTCTGGAGGTAACTTCCCCTCTTTTGAGTTTCTGCATCCTGTTTGTGAGACAGTTGGAAATCTAATGGGTAACATAAGGATTTATTCTCAGTTTATTTAGTTTTTGTACTACGCCTGAGTGGGGGATTGTGTCAAAAGCTTTGACCAGGTTGAGGTATAAGTTGTGTACCATTTTCCCTTCATCCATTGCTTTGGTGACCCTTTCAAAAAAAGCCACTGGATTGAGTAAGCATGACCTGCCCTTGACAAATCCAAATGGAGACAGATCCAGTGTTTGGCGGTTCTCTGTATCCTTATTGATTAGTTCTATGATATTTTTTTCCAATGGATGGCTTTGCATATGAGGCTGGTTGAACTTAGGATCCTGTAATTTCCTGGGTCTGTGGAAGGTCCTCCATTATGCAGAGGAATGACTGTAGTTGTTCTTCATCCACTTGGTACAAAATCTCTATGGAGGCGGAGTTGAACAGTGTAGTTGGGGAGGATGTTACTAAACTGTGCTTCATGCTATTTAAAAGGCATCCAAGGATATTGTCAGGACCCAAGGATACAAGGCCTAAATAATATGTCTTCCATAGACTGACTCAAATACCTCACTAAAAGAATCACAGGCCTAAAGCAGATGCCCTATGCTGAGAAGTAGATGCCAAATAGTGCGAGTCCCAGCAGAGAACACTTGGGGACTCCACTGGTGTCTGGTCTTTTTCTGGAGGTAACTTCCCCTCTTTTGAGTTTCTGCATCCTGTTTGTGAGCCAGTTGGGAATCTAATGGGTAACATAAGGATTTATTCTCAGTTTATTTAGTTTTTGTACTACGCCTGAGTGGGGGATTGTGTCAAAAGCTTTGACCAGGTTGAGGTATAAGTTGTGTACCATTTTCCCTTCATCCATTGCTTTGGTGACCCTTTCAAAAAAAGCCACTGGATTGAGTAAGCATGACCTGCCCTTGACAAATCCAAATGGAGACAGATCCAGTGTTTGGCGGTTCTCTATATCCTTATTGATTAGTTCTATGATATTTTTTTCCAATGGATGGCTTTGCATATGAGGCTGGTTGAACTTAGGAGCCTGTAATTTCCTGGGTCTGTGGAAGGTCCTCCATTATGCAGAGGAATGACTGTAGTTGTTCTTCATCCACTTGGTACAAAATCTCTATGGAGGCGGAGTTGAACAATGTAGTTGGGGAGGATGTTACTAAACTGTGCTTCATGCTATTTAAAAGGCATCCAAGGATATTGTCAGGACCCAAGGATACAAGGCCTAAATAATATGTCTTCCATAGACTGACTCAAATACCTCACTAAAAGAATCACAGGCCTAAAGCAGATGCCCTATGCTGACCGTCTAAAAAAAACTCCAGCTATACTCTGTCACATATCTTCTAATCAGAGGCGATCTCTGCTTAACATACAAGGCCATGTCAAACCCAGAGCTGTTGGACATGCTACACTTAAAGAAATCCAAATCCCTCAGAGCCACATGCTCCAAGGATCTAAACCTTGTCATCAGAATGAACAAATCATGCTGGAGGGATAGGTTCCTGACTCAGGACTCCCCAGATTCTGGAATAGACTGCCCATACATGTCAAGCAGAGCGCCTCTTTGGCCGTCTTCAAAAGGAACCTTGACAATTGGATGGGAGATAGAAAATTCACCCCGGGGATCACATCAGTTGCCCTGCTAGACAGGGGTCCAAGGAAGTAAATATTGTGGGAAGAAATAGCCAGGGAATTGTTATGGCTAGGCTTGTATAGGCCCTAGGGCCGATAGCCTAGTACCAACCTATGAACCATTGATGTAGTAATTTTTTGCTTTTGATAGCACTTTTAGGACTTGGTCTTGTGTGGTATATGGAGATGAGCCAATTTCAGGTATATCTTGATGGACAGACAGAGTGAACTGAGGGGTAAAGTTTGAGCAGAATTTATTGGCCAGTAGGTTAGCTGTATCTTTAGTCTTGGTATATTTAACATCTTCACAATCAGGTCAGGACATGGCTGTGTTGTGCTTTTGAGATTCTGAACATAACTAAAAGAGGCCTTGTGATTATCTTTGGCTTGGGTAGCTATTTAAGCCTCAGACTTGGCTTTGGTGGATTTTATTAAGCTCCTGAGTTGTTTGTTTATTTCAGTGACACGGGTTCAAGCATTCTGGGAATTACTTGTCTTACTTTTGGACAAAATTGTCTTTCTTGTAAAACTTGTTGGTATTATGGTTCCACCATTTGGGTTTGTTTCTAGCATTTGCCCTGTGCTTGTACCTACAGGGTACAACTGCAGCTATGCAGTTTCTCTAACTAGCCTTTGAACAATCCACCTGAAACTACCTGAGGAGTTAAATGACTCCTAACTAGAAAGATCACAGAACTGGAAATCTTGAACTATTCAGAAAGGCTTTGTAAACTGTGATTATAGTTCTTTTCTTATGACATAGTAACAGGTGGCTTCTGTCTGTTCTATAATGCAATGTCTGATCTGGCTCTGTTTGGAAGCCTATGCCTGAAACATGCTACTGGAGGAGCTAACAGCTAATCAGGGGATCTAATATTGAAAATAAATATCACTGACAGAAAAAGTGATGAATACATTGCGCAATGGCTTTCAATACTATGGAATAAACTTTCCCTTGCATTCAGAAGTTAGTTAACTCCTTTTGAAAATAATCATAATTGTGATGCCCGTGCCCTGGCCCAGCAATCAAGGAGCCTCAATCCTCACCACTAACACCAGTGAGGGGCATCCATATAGGGAAAGGTTAATAAATACACACACAGTAAAGTACAATTTCCCTTAAGAGCATACAGAGATCACAGTCAGTCTGGGGCTGGTCGCTCCCTCACTCTCCAGGTCCCCATTAAGAATCCCCACTGGCACAGCTATAGGGTCCAGATCTCAGCTTAGTGTGCAAGCTAAAACCTCCAGCACCCTCTCTATCCAACCAGTGCTTCGTGTCCCTGCCCAGGTAGATGACACACACACACACACACACACACACACACACACACACACACACACACACACACACACACTTTGAGAAGAGTTTATACAACCACGCAGACACTCCTGGGAAAGGCTGTTACAGGTTCTCCAGCTGAGCCCCTTTTTCCCAGACTATACGGTAGGTAGTACATGCTGCCACCACCCACTAATATTTATCAGCTACTCAAAAGCCCTTAAAAGAGTGTCCAGTTATTACTGTGCAATATTATTATCCAACTGGTAGTATAGCCGAGGGCTAAAGCTATTGGAGTGGCTCTGTACAGTTTTACGAAAGGCATGCAAGTACTCTAAAGAGCTTAAATTATCTCTACAAAAACAGCCACAGTTGAAAGTGTTTAAAAATATTTAATAACAAATAGTCAAAACGCTAGTCAAGAGTTCAGAGGTCACAGAGAAATACTTAAAATAATTCAGTAGTACAGTTCTGACATCACAGAAAAACACTTAGTCTAATATTTCTAGTTTCTAGCTATTTCTAAAAGAAAACACAAATCTAAGATAAACTTACATATAGAGCAAGACAGTACTGGTGAGTTGAATGGTCAAGACAAAAATGCTTAATGCTCTCTGATTCTCTCTGTTTGTAAAATCACATTCCTGGTTCACATTACATCATTCTTCACACTTCCCTGGGTTCCCAGGCTGAAGAAACTACATTTACATTCTTCCCTTCTGGGCAGAAACCAAAACAATAAAGGACATTTATGCATGCAAATTCTTGCCATTAACTCTGGCCTTAAAACAATAGGCAGGATGCCTCACTCTAGACTTACCGGCTCTGAGTTTTAACATCAAAGGGTCACAACATGCTTTACTTGGTCAGTAGAGTGCACTGTTGTTACATTATTTTACAGTTCCACATGTAACACTATTTTTACCATTTAAAACAACAGCCTGTGGTTTACATTAATATTTACAGATGACAGAATTATCTCCAAAATTCTATCTGGCTAGGCTGGCAGCCTTCCCCCATCTTCACAATGATACATAGAGGGGAATTAGAAAATGTGAAGATGGAGTCAGGGGTTGTAGTGTTCAAGCCTCTTGAAGACCAGTAGATAATAACCTTGACAGTCAAACTTATGAATACATACATTTGTGGGGTTCCCAAGCACTTCTTAGCATGGTGAAAAATATAATTGTTCACCATTTTATGGGTCTGCCTCAGGGCATACTCCTACTGGGCCAAGCCTATTATAAACAAAAGAGGTACGGGACCACCTTCAATAGGTGTACATACTACCTCAACTGGCTCCTCTAAGGCCAGAGAAGTTCTGTCTCTAAAATTCTCCAAGCTTGCTAAGCCCCTAACATTGTCAGGGGAAAGTGAGTCTAGCAACCCTGAAAAAGAACCTCACTGCAACCATAGATAAGAATGAGGACATAGACTGACTGGTAAACTGAAGGTTTATTCTGTGATTCAGTTCTCATTTCTTGACCACAGTCCAGTAAAATGTCTGTAATGCTGCTGTCACTGCTGCACCAGTCCAGTTATTAGCCTCCTTTGACTCAAGAAAAAGACTCCCAAGATATTTAAACACCCCCATTGGGGGAAGGTGTTCCCCATATACTTGCTGAGATCAAGGTTCTCTATTCTAGAAGAGCACCTCAATTTCTGATTTGGGGGTGTTGATGTTTATCTCATATGCTTCACCGTGAGCAGAAGCTTCCTTCAGTGAATGTTAGAAAACATAGTCTCTTGACATCAAGAAGACATCATTTTCTGGAAACAGCAAAGAAGCAAGCATCACACTCACCGTGCAAGATATTCTCCGAATGTTCGATACTCTTTGATATCATATTCATTAAAATGAAAAGCAGGAAGAAAAGTAAAAGACATGATCTTGAAGGGATATTCTACTCACACTGACTGTGTTTTATGTAATGATGAGAATGTGACCACGACTCTTAATCCACAGATCTAGGGACTGAATGGCATGAATCAGCCGTCATGTGATCCCCTACTGTTGTAGCACCTCCCATAAGATGTTCCAGGGTATACGGCCATATAATTTTAACAGGATCACAAAACAGATGTAGACCATGCTGATAAAACTTCATGACACCTCCAGTAACTGTGCAAGAGCAAAGAGTTGCCATTCCGTTCTACCTACCTGAAGTTGGGATGTCGTTCAGTTAACATCCAGACGTCTTATCCATTCCTCATTGGTATTTCTGGTTTTGTTATTTTTCCCACAAAAGAAGGTTCAGCTTCACTTCCATCAAACTCTAGCTTTGTTCTGTTGTGATTCCGTTTTCATTCCTAGACCACAGTCCAGTAAAATGCCTTTTCAAAGGCAACATTTTGCAAAGTGATTTTCCCACATATCTTGCAGTTTGTTTTAGAAGCAGGACATTATTAAGTGTATGTTTGTTCACAGGTTCATAGGAAATTACTAGGCTAATGGCTTAAGAGCCTTTACAACCCTACCAAATATAACCTGATTCTTCCCAATATATGGCCCCTAGGGGAAGAGGATGGCATGGGTTTTTGCCTATGCTTTGAGTATCTTACATACTGCCCCTGTCCATAAGGGACATAGGCTGTGACACAGGTGTGAATTTGTCATTCCTCATCCATTGATCCAAACTGCTTTTGAAGAGGGCAATGGAAGGGACCTGTATAATGTGAGCAGGAAGCCTGTCCCAAAGAAGGGTCAATCTCTATGAGACACATATCTGTCTCTCCAGCATGTTTTGTTTGAGTAGCTTACTAGGTTTAGATCCCTAGATCAGGTGATCCTCATGTTATTTGTCTTGTGGATGTGTAGCAGCTCCATTAGGGCTGGATTTGTGACTGCATTGTAGGTCAGGCATAGGTCACCCCTTAATAGGTGGTAGGAGACAGAGAAAAGGGATATCACTTTTAGTCTATCCACATAGGACATGTTGTTTACACCCTCTATTTTCTTTGTGAGGAATCTCTGAGAGCACTCCAACTTCTGTAAGTGCCTAGTCAAGTTCATGCCAAATGGCACATTGTATTTGACTATTGGTCTGAGTGATGAGTAAAGTGGGACTATAATTTTCTTGGATCTGGATGCCAACCTTTACTTATAAGTTGTGCCACATAGAAGGACTTTGGTGGTCAAAGTTCAGGCTACCATCTAACTGTCTACCTAGATCTTTCACCTCTGAGTCTACTCTTAGGGATGTGCCATTGATGTTGCAATTTGCAGGACTATTTGACTTCCCAAAAGGTACGAGAACACATTTTTTGCATTTAGTTTTAGGCCATGGTTCTGGCATCAATCATTCGTCTGATCTAGACCCTCCTGAAGGATAGCTACATTGCTGGGGATTCAGTGATTGCCCCCAGCTTGCAGTTGTTGTCAAACTTTGTTATCCAGAGGTCTTCCACATTAGCCTTGACTTCAGAGAAGTATATTTCAAACAGGAGTGGTCCTAACACTGAGCTCTGTGGCACACCAACAGTAACTGTCCTCCTGCTGTATCTGGCTTCACCCGCTTTAACCACATGTCCTGTCCATGAGCCAACTGGCTATCCATCTGAGATTTATGCCCAGTTTTGTGAGTTTATTTGTAATACCGTAGTGGGGAATTGTGCCAAATGCCTTGGCCAGGTCAAGGTAGGTGGTCTGTACTGTTTTTCCCCCATCCATGGTCTTAGTGACTTTCTCAAAAAAATCCACCAGATTCAGTAGGCATGACCTGCCCTTGACAAAGCCAAATTGGGTAGGTCCAGTGTTTGGAGGTTTCCTATGTTGCTATTTATCAGGTCCATGACTGTTCCTTCCATGGCCTTACATATAGGACTAGACAAACTTATGGGTCTGTAATTTCTGGGGTCAGTAGATAATCCCCCTTTATCCAGAGAGATGACTGTTGCTGTCCTCCACTCTATCAGGACAAAGCCAGTCCAGAGGCTGTGGATAAATAGAGATCTTAATGGACTTGATAAGTCCTGATTTAAGCTGTTTAAGAGGCAACCTGGTATATCATCAGGCCACACTGAAACTGTGTTTTAGCTTTAGAGAGAGCAGTGACTAACTATTCTTTGGTGATAATTGGTGGTGGAGTGATGGATGATATTTCTTGAGGGAGAACTGAGGGTGATGGGGAGGTGAAATTTGAGTTGAATTTGTTTGCAATCAGATTTGCTATATCTTCTGGCTGAGTATATGTGATGCCATATACAAGTAATTCTGCTCATTGTTGGGTGCTGTCTTTAAGAGTGTGGTTATAACTGAAAAATGCCTTATGGTTACCTTTGTTTTGGAGGCTATTTTTTACCTCAAAGTCTGCTTTCAGAGATTTGACTAGTTCTCTGATTTACTTGTTTAGACTAATGAGGGACTTACTGCTCTGTTGTGCACATTTCCTCTTACTTCTTGACAGGATTTTTCTTTCTTTTGTTGTACAACCTATTATTACCAGAGGGCACCAGGGTGGCTTGTTTTTGCAGTTTAACTTGGGTTTATTTCAGTCTGGTACTGCAGTTTCTATGCAGTTGTTTATATGGTCACACAGGACTTTTGTGTACCCCTCCGCATAGGTTTCTGTGTTTTCTGGATTTGGGAGAGCTTGGAAACTAGTTATGCTGTCCCTTAATAGGGTGCAATTTACCTTAGAGAAGTTATTAAAGTTTTCGGGGTTAGGTGGGTTGACTAGTTTTACCTTTATTTCAAGGATGACCGCTTTGTGATCTGATCTTACCAGTGATGGCTTCACACTAGGGGATAATGCAACTCTCTCCCATATTTGTGATTACCAGATCTAAGATATTTGTTTCCCTAGTGGGAGCCCAGACTAGCTGCTCCAGGGCATTTGAATTTACAAAGTCAAGAAATCTTTGGGCCTGCATGTTTGTGGCCATATATGCCTCCTAATTAATGTAGGGGTAGTTAAAATTACCCATGAATATGGTATTAGGATGGATGATGAGTGATTCTAGTAGCACAAATATGGTAATATATTCTTCCCATGGTTAGTTGGACATGGAGCAGCTCAAGCATGGCACATTGTTGGAACAGCCTTCAGGTGTGGTTATCCTTTATGTACACCTCCACCTTTAGCTCTTTCATGTTCAGTGGGTGGTCAGAAAGTATGAAAGACTTTATAGCCATGCACTGCTGGAGTGTTTTCCATGGCTTTGAACCATGTTTGAGTAACTGCAGAAATGTCATCATTCTCCAAGGTGTGGAGAGCTACCAGGGAGTGCAGTTTCTTGTTGCACCTCCTAGCATTGTGCAGTAACACTTTTAGCTTGTCCTGAGTAGCTTTTGTTATATTGGAACAGTTGCCTGTTCAGCAAGGCATAAAAAAGGCACTATAGGGATGGATAATGTTTTGACCAATATCCAAAGGCCTAGAAGTGACAAATGAAGACAGTCCCTGGCAAAGCAGTGTCGCCTGTCAACCATCATCTCCCAGGCTGACAAGTATTGGACCCTTTGTAATGACACCAGTAGCTAAGCCAATTGTTAAAGTTGATAATTTTCTGCTGGTTTTGTGGCATCATCCTTGGAGACAGTAGAATGCTGCTCAATGCTAGGCTCATACCTGCCTGTCTCACATTTTCTGAGAATATCATGATTTCTTTATATAGTCCAAGGAGGTACGTTTCGGGTCATTCATGCCCACACGGACTATGACTGAGTCATACTGGACTGGAACTTAGGGGTAAGTGGCCTGAGTGCTTGTGTGATCTGGTGGATCTGGCCCCTGACAGGCAAATAAATGTAACCTTCTCCTTATCCAGCCTGGTAAGAGGGACATCAGTGTGTCTCACAATGGAGTCACCTATGACCAGAATATTGGGTGTAGAGTGTTTCGCCTTATGGGATTGGTAGTTGAGACACAATGAGATGTGGACTTATGTGTCTTGTTTGCATACATGCAGAGTTTCTAAGGGCTGTGCGTGAGAGGCCTTTAAAGTTTAGGTAAGTTACATGTGAACACCTCTGCATATGTAAGTCTATGTGTGTGGGCCTTTGTGGGTGCAATGACTGATTTGTGTAAGTTGCTGACAACCTTTTTGTTGCTTTTTGTGTCCATATGTGAGTCTGGCCTCTAATGTCAAAGTGTAACTACATTTCTCACATACTATATTTGTCTTTTTCAGAATTAAGTGGTGGTCATTGTACATAAGGCAATTGCTACACTGCCTCGGGATGCCCATGTCCACCATACTGGATGCAGAGATAGCAGGAAAGTGACAATCCATGGCTGCATGTCCTAATGGGTACTTGCAAGGGCTAAGTGTGGAGAATGTGGATATGGGAAGGGTGCTTACCTGGTGTACTCTGCAGCGAACCTAACCAGCGATGCTGTCCAGCACCCAAACCAGATGCTCTCTAAGCAGCAATAGTCCTGGGTGCTTTAATAAGGTAAGGTAGACCTAAATAGTCCTAACAAAATGCCTAAATATTACACACCATGCAAACCAATTGCTCTATGAGTAATGCAGAACTGAGGTAAAGTTCTGAGGTGTTTGAATAGGGATTCTGATGATTGTATGTATACAAAGCAGCAGTAACCGCCTCTGCATAAAGAGCAGCTTCGAACAAACACTAGGCTTATATGCAATCAGAAAAAAGCAAGTTTTATACTAACTGTGCCCTAAGGCCAATCAGATAAGCACATAATGAACTTTTCCATCAGCAATTTCCAGCTCATATAGGTGAAATCTGCCCTCTCCTGTCACAAGAGTGCAGAGTTTGACCCTCTTAATGTAAAATTACTGGTTTGGAGCTCAAGTCTTAAGGAAGCAAACCCATGCCTAATATTAAGAAACACTAGATACAATGTATTTCAGTGAAGAACAGCAGCCCCTACAGCAGTTTGAAAATGCAACTTTAAACATTAAAGAAGTGCAAAAAAAAATTCCAGTTTTACTATCATTTTTTTTTGTTTCTGCAACTTTTCCTTCATAGTTTTACCGACACCTGACAAGGCTTACTCTATCACTGTAAGTAGTAAAGCAACACTTCAAAAGTTGTGTTTCTCATCTTGTCCAATTATCAACAAATCAAGTTCAGAAGCTGATTAAAAGCTTTCCTGTTTTGATGGACAATCCAGGATAGTTTTAACGCATTTATCAGACAACTTTTTCTTACTTGGAGAAAAACAATTTCTGCTTTATAGTCCAATCTAGTTTAAAGAGGCTATTTTCAAACAAGTATAAATTTCTCACACTTGGACACCATTCACTGACCCACTCTTCTCTTACTTATGTTTACATTAAATCTAAGTTACTGTACAGGTGACCATTCCTTCCAAAGTTCCTTCACAACTGATCCGCTCCATCTTCTGCAGCAGCTATGCCCAGAAGTTCATGTAATTTGCATTAAGACACACTTTCCCATCTAGTTTCTCACTTACTTAAACATTACAGAGGACCAACACAAACATTAACCCTGTGGTGCACCACTTAACTCCCCTTTCTTCATCATGGATTCCACTTACGTTATCCTTCTGTCCTCCATTATTTACCCCTTTTTTAAGATGGGAAATTATTTTGAAACATATCTCACAGTTTTGTAATTTCCACAACAATCTTTTTGTAGGGCTGTGGGTAATCAACTAGTCTGCTGATTGTTTGAACAAAATCCACTTGGCTAAAGACCTCTCTGGTGGCATAAAGGAATAAAACCCTAACTATAGCCCAGTCAACAGTGGTTAGATTAAGAGCTCAGGAAACTAAAGGAGTAGCAGGTAGGGATAGGTGTGCCTGTTCTGAGGGTGTTCATCAATGATGCTCTCGTAAGGGATGTGCAGTTCAATAAGGAAAAATGCCCTCAAAGGAAGACTGACAAGTGTGGAAAGTGGGGCATGGAATGGGTAGGACATAAACTCTCCCCCAGTACAGAAGCATAGGCAACCAAGCCCCCAGAATGCCCTAAGGATCCATGACAAGCTGGTGGACCCAGCGTGGACATGGTTCACTAGAGGCCAGGCTAGCATAATGATGTCCCAAGAGGGACCAAAAAAAAAACATTTTGCTAAAACTAATAGACTGAACAGGCAAGTTACAAAAGACTTTTAATTTTAACCATGCTAGAATGTGATACGGTTTGCCTCTTACGTAGGAAAATCTTTTGTGTGTTGCCTCCTGTGTCTGGTTTATTAGTCTTGACTGAATTGGCTTTGCTAAAATGATCTTCAGCCATATTCAGGGCTGTCCCAAATCCACTGGCAACATTTTTGTAAGCCATGTCTGCAGCCACTGGCTTACTTGCTGCTTTGGTAATGTGGTCCAAACCTATTAGACTTGTTTTGATATGATTCTGCTTCTGTGAATTTAGGATTTCTTGCATCCGGTTCACTGCTGGGCACTTAAATATTTAGTAAGTCTTTTCTTTATAGATGATTTTATTACATTTCCAACAAGTGAGCTAAAAATGATCTGTATTTTTTCTGCATCTCCTTTATCCTACTTTTATGCAGTGGAACCATCTCTGCCATTTTCCAGTGCTCTGATGCTACCCTCTCAACCTACAAGTCTGTTAAAGTCAGCAAAGGTTTTACTTGCTGTTTGTGCTGCTCCTTCAGAATTCTGGAATCTATGACATTGTTACTTTGCATATAATTTTTAAGGTTGTTGTTTCTTTCGGCTTTTCCCAGTTAGGGGTCGCCACAGCGGAACTCCGGTCCCGCTAATGATTGGCAGTAGATTTTTACGTGCCGAGTTGCCAGCCCTGACGCACAACCTTCAACGAAGGTACACCTATTCACGCATGTCTCTACACAGAAAACGCTGTAGCTGAGAATCGAACAGGGCAACATCTATCTGTGAGGTGACAATGCTACCGCAGCACCACCACCGCTAATTCAGAAATCAGAACCTGCTCTTGTTAACCGACTGGTATCAGCTTTATTGTCAGTAATATTTCTCTTGTTTATTTTAGGACCATCCCAATCCCCTTCTGCAAATATGGAACCAAAATAGTTGTGCATTATCATTGCCATCTCAGGGCTACTGTCCACTCACATTGCCTGCCCTTTGTTATTTATTTACTTGTCCATTGATTCATTTATTTAATGGTGCTAAGGGGAGTCTACTTAGCTATCAGATATTATAGGTTCACAATTTAATAGGCTCGGTGAATAAGTTTGAAGTCTATTGGCCTTCAAGCAGCTTGATGCCCCAGATCTGGTGTTGTTGGGTACAGGGGCATGAACCTATATTTGATAAGTGGGAAGATTTCTCTTAGCCGAGGAACCATTTCCAGAAGATATCCATGTAGCAAAAGACTTCAAAAACACAGCATGAAGCTAAATACGGAAAACATATATTTATAGCTTGGAGCACATCCCTAGTGTTTCTTTGCTGTCTAACATAACTGTAAAAGATGTTATCTAACTTTCTAACAGAGTTTATAAGTAAATTTTTTCAGTTGAGGTCTTCACTTTTCTGAATTGTCTGCCAGCTTTACTCTAGTTTATATGGCCTTGTTTGTTGTTCCCACACTTCTGCTGTATTTCTTTCTACTTCTTGCAGCCTCTCTATTTTTCTTTTTCTTTTAATCTTCTTTGCCACCTTTCCTTCTGCCTTCTGCACCATTTTGTTTTGCTGATTTGCTTGCAAAGTGGTATGTTGTGCTCTCCTTGTAGTTCTTCTGTGCCTCTTCCTAGACTGCTTCTCAATGTTTTTATGATTTATTTCCCCCTCTTGCAGCAGTTAGCTTGCTTAACATCCAACACTCTTACTTTGGTATGGCTTGATTCTGCAGCTATACTTACTGTGAACCATCGAGTGATTCCTCCTCCTAAGTGACTTATCACCTTCAGTCTCGAAAATTCTCCTTCTGTCCTCAGTTCTGAGTATTAGAACTGAGATAATTCCTTTTGGGAGGCTCTGATATATAAAGCATTTGTGGCACATGGAGTACATGACCCAAGTGTGGAGATTTGCATCAACACTCACAAAGATAACATCTGTGACATTCATTTCCCAGTTTTACTAATTCTGTTTGATATCTAACTCCCAAAATGCATGCCCTTTACTCTCACTGCACAAACTTATTTCCTCAAGTAAAAAAAATAACTCATAGGGAAATACAGTTTTGTGCACCACCTGCAAATCAAAGCAAATGTTTTTCAGCGGAACAAGGTCCCTGTAACTCCTCCGTTCTTACTTCATTATTTTCATGGTGAAGATGATGCAGCTTAGACAGCAGTGAATATAAAAATAGTAAAATACGATTCTCGCTGACCGAACGCAACAAAACACAATTTTGAGCATCGCTGTTCAGGGTAATACATTTTTAGCAAAACTGTCTTGATCAAGTAAAAGGGACCCTCCATTTTCTGTTCAGTAATATCACCTTTATCTGCTATTCGCAGTCTTTTGTCTATCACTGCTTTGTCTTCTTTTTCCTCCATAAACAGGAAACTCAGTAAATAACCCCGATGTGAACTGTAGTGCCATTTGCTAACTTAAGGGTGACCCACACTGTCTCTTCCATTCGCTTACCTGTAAATGAGACAATCGTTACAACTGGCTTAAAGTAATACTGCTGACCTAGTAAGGTATACAGGTCATTCATTTTTACAGTCATTCTCCAAATAACCTGCATAATCCGGTCAGCAATTAATTAACTCATCAGTTAATTAATTCATTTAATCATTCGTTTATCGATTTATTCTCTAATAACCTGCATAATCCAGTCAGCAATTAGGTAATGCAACAATTAATTAATTAATTAATTTACGCATTCATTCTTGAATAACCTGCTTATTCCAGCCAGCAACTAATTAATGCATTCATCAATTAATTAATTAATTTAATCATTCATTTATGCATTCATTTTCTAATAACCTGAGTAACCTGGTCAGCAATTAATGAATTCAACAGTTAATTAATTTAAATATTCATTTTCCCCTGGAGAGCACTCTGCTTTGGCTTGTAAGCAGCCCCCCCCCCCCCCCACACACACACACACACACTCATTTTCCACTTTCTCTCTTATTCCCTTCTGTTAGCAAATAGTATCCATAAATGATCAATACTGTGTGTTTGTTAATTTAATCTGAGACCACAGTAGCCTACTGATAAAAGGTTATCCTGTTTTTCCACCTGAGAAATGATTAAGAAATGACTTACAGTTTCAGAGGAGTCTTTGGTCAATTGTGATTGTTTCATAAACACAAACTTGTCTTTGCTTTGGCTCATTAGCAGCAGTACAAAGAACTGCCTGCTCACACCCTTGTTCTCCCCTCCCCCTTCCCCGGTTATTACCTTAAGACAATCCCAAAGTTAATAAATATTACCTGTGGCAGGCACCATTTTTAAAACTACAACCACCCTTGTCACTATCATATGTTCATTTATCAGTTAACTCTGTTACCTGATTGTTTCCAACCCCCTCATAAGAGCAACTAACAGGGTCTCTACCCGCTTCGCTCCCCACCCTGCCCCCTATTCCCTCCCGCCCCCAGTGGTCCCACCTTTATTACACTCTCAAACCCCTCCCATCTTTCCAATAGCCAACCACAGCACTAACCCAACACTACCTCCTCCATCTTCCCACTACTATCACACCTCCTCAGCTAACATGTATAAGCATACCTTACCTATGCTCACTGCATGCACTCTCCTTGCATATCTTACATCCTACCAAAGCTCTATCATTCCCGCACTCAACCACTACCACTGTACTACTACTCACACCACCACTCATGTCTCACCCTCACTCAGCTCCCCTCCCACCAACTCAAGAACTATTCCTATGTACCCCTCACATATTCTACCAACTATATTACTCAAACATAAAGCATCCCTACAACTTAACATAGTAACCTTCCCACCATACCTATTACCCACAGAGCATAAAGTTTCCCTTATAAACAAACACATTCAAAAACTGAGAAAACTAATAACCTCATGCATATCAAAACTAGCCCTAAGTGGATACATCCACCTGAACCCTGGTCCTACCATCTCCAACCCCAATCCTCATAATCAGACTAGAAACCACAACTTCTCCCATATTACAGCCAATAGAAAGCCAAGTGACTTCCTTCTACTAAGCCTAAATATTAGAAGTATATCCAACAAAGTCCATGAACTTCATGCCACCATAGACTTGTACTCCCCAGATATAGTCATCCTGACAGAAACCTGGCTAAAACCTCACATTACCAGTAAGCAATTACTCCCTACAGGTTATGGCATACTAAGAGTAGACCGGCTAAACAAGAAAGGAGGCGGTGTAGCTATAATATTTAAACAGCATCTAAACATCCAGGTCTTAAAATCATCAGCTGCACAAATAGGCAATGAAGAAATAATATATACCAACCTCAAAATAAACCAAAACAAAACCATCAACATAATTGGATGCTACTTCCCACCTGGCCAAAACATCCCTCCACTAGAAAACCTCCTCAGCTGGTCTACCCACCATCTCCCCCAAGAAACTATCATTTTAGGTGATTTCAGTATTGACTGGCAATCCTGTTCTGGCAACCATCCAACCCATCATGTAAACCTTCATGGCTTCACCCAACTAGTCCAGTCACCAACCAGGATAAATAAAAACTCCAGCAAGCACACTACCCTGGATTGGATACTATTCAGTAAGAGCCCCCCAGACATATATAACAGGCTGCTTATCAGATAGCCTCAGTGATCACTCCCCAACATTCCTACTCAATAAATACCTATACCAAGCTAAACCTGTCATCTACCATCAAATACGTAAAAAACAATACTTTAACCCACTCACATTCATCTCATCCCTCAAAGAATGTAACTGGCATCCTCTAAAGTACCTCAGTCTTGATAACGCAGTTGAATTTTTTAATACTACCTTCCTGAACATCCTTAATTACCATGCCCCCATAAGACTTTCCAAAATCAAAGCACAGCCCTCCCATGGCTACAGAAAACCACTAAGTCAGAAATGAAAAACAGGGATAAAGCCTGGGAGCACTGGCACAAAACCAAAACCCCCTCAACTAGACAGAAATTCCTAGAACTATGCAATAGAGTCAAAAAGCTAATAAAACAGGACAAATTCCAATACTACCTGTCTGCCCTAGACTCCTCCGAACACAGCCCCAAACAATTCTGGTCCTCCATAAACTCCATCCTCCACCCAGGTAAAGTCAGTACCCCTCCTCCTAACATCCCTCACTCCTCAGAAAATATTGCTACCTCATTCAGCACACACTTCACACAAACCATACTATCACTAGCTAAACAACACAACCCCCCTCCCCTCCAACTCACACCTTCAACTAGTAATCTCCCCACTGCCTTCTCTTTTTCTCCTGTACCTACCTCCAACATAAAAAAACTCTTAACTAAACTTAAGCCGACCAAATTAGCAGCAGACAACCTCCCAAGTGAAAACCTACAAATCGCAGCTGATGCTCTGGCCTACCCAGTATCCATCTTGATTAACCGATCTCTGTCAGAAAGTTATGTCCCCACACTGTGGAAAGTATCACATATAATTCCCCTCTACAAAGGCAGACCCTCCACAGAACTAACCAATTACTGCCCCATAGCTATTCTCTCTCCACTCTCCAAAATACTAGATGCATACACTCTCAGGTCTCAAACTACCTCCTTACTAACAACCTCCTTTCCAATACTCAGCATGGTTTCCGACCAAACCATAGCACCACCACTGCCTTACTCTCCTTTACTAACACTATCCTTCAGCATAAAAACAATGGCTGTCTCTCCTCTGCTACATTCCTAGACCTATCTAAAGCATTTGACATGGTCCCACACAAACAACTCATCTCTGTCCTCAATAACCTATCCTTCTCACAATCAGTCACCACCTGGTTTCAGAGTTACCTGTCTGACCGCCAACAATCCGTTGTATGGCAGAATGACATATCTCCCCAACTACCTGTCTCCATAGGGGTTCCCCAAGGATCTATCCTTGGACCCCTACTCTTCTCTGTTTTCACCAATAATCTAGCCTCTGCCACCAAACATGGCACACTCATACAATACGCAGATGACTTAACCATCATCTGCTCAGCCCAGTCCCTACCCAAACTGCAAAAAGTCACACAGGAAGCCTTTTCCTCTGTTGAAACTTGGTTATCCAATGCCCAATTAATACTCAACCCAAACAAAACTAAACTACTCATCTTCCAACCCACCAAACATACTCAAAACAACTCTCACTTTAACATCACAGCAAAAGACAACACAACACCACTATATACCCAACTGAACACACCAAATTGCTAGGAGTGGAAATCGACAATAAACTAAAATTTGACATTCACATATCCATGACCATAAAAAAAGTCCACAAAAAACTAGGAGCGTTATACAGAAATAAGCAACTTCTCACCAAAGCAGCAAAGATTTCAATAGCAAATTCCTACCTTATCTCCACCCTACTTTATGCCTCTCCAATATGTACCAACCTAAGGCAATGTGGTCTAAACAAGCTAGAGACCTGCTACAACAAAATCGCCATATTTGCCACAGGGGCATCCTACTATAGTCACCACTGTCTTTCACTTGCTGAACTGGGCTGGCTTGAACTCCCTCACCTCCTTCAATGGTATCAACTCTCACTCGCCCACAAACTAGTAAACCATCCACTAAATGTCCCATCCCTCCAGAATCTACTCCAACCTTATCGCACCACCAGACCACTAAGATCCAGCAACAAAAATCACTTGCAGATCACTAAAGCCAATATCTCTGCTGGTGAAGCACTATTCTCTTGCACCATAGCCAAATTATGGAACTCCCTCCCACCCACAATTACCTCCATACCATCATGCACCCACTTCAAAACTTTACTAAAAGCGCACCTAAAAACATGCTGGCTATGCCCTTGCAACTCCCACTCTAATATCACCCACCCCATCCAACCACTACCTTTCTTTCCACTCCACTAACTACCTTGATTATAGCAAGCTCAGAGGCTCATAAGCCTAGTACTTATTATACAGCAGGAACTTCTTATTGTAACATTTGTTAATGTCTGTTATGTACTTCACAGATAAAGGTTCTAGTTGTCTACTGATGTACTATGTTCTTCATCTGTAAATATGTTGCAAGTAATTGCTATGTAAATTGTTAATCTCTATGTAATCCAATGTAACTACTTTCTGTTTATTTTAACTGTGGAGCTTTTCTCCCCGGGCCTGCGCTGAAAATGGACCTACGTCCAGTCGGACATTCCCGGTCAACAAATATAAATAAATAAATAAATTTGTGCATTCATTCTTGAATAACCTGCTTATTCTGGTCAACAACTAATTAATTAATTCATTAGTGCCACTTTTCTGCCACACCCATTTATAGTATAGATAAAAGAAAAACTTACACATGTGCAACTGGTACAAAATGATAAAAACAAAGCAGCATACAGCCTACCATACATTCTTATACAGCGATGCAGTGCAAAATATGACAGTGCAAGCCCAGAAGTTACTTATGAGAGTATAAGCCATTATATATAAGCATAGGTTGGTAAAATTTGTATAAATTGCACATGGCAATTACTTTTGCAGCACTTTAGTTTAAATGATTGTTTATAACCTCATCTCTTCTCTTATAGTAATTCTTTACTTAGGATTTACAGGCTGCATGCATTCATATTTTCTAATGAAAAGTTGTTTCTGTTTAAGATATCTACGATTCATTGTATACATTTTGATACACTTCAAGATGGTCACTCTATCAGAATTCTATAATATACATAATTTTACTGATTATCACAGTGACAGTTTATACAGACACACACACACACACATACACACACACACACACACACACACACACACACACACACACACACACACACACACACACACACACACACACACACACACGCACACTTATGTAATTGGAAAAATGATTGCATATAATCGCACATATGTTTTTGTTCAGATAAAACCAATGTCACTCGCAGTTCATATAGGAAAAAACACTTGGAGCCACGGTTGTGGGGGGTTCTGCAGAAATAAGATATTTGAAATTCATATCCTATCACAGGCTTGCATACCCAGAGAATTGGATTTGAAATTGTCTTCACTTATTTGTCATCACAGCTAACTCACTTGATATATGTGTAGTTCCAAGATTTAGCTACTGATAAATGTTGAATTCATACTATTTTCTAGGTGAACTTAAAAAGTAAGTATAAGAAAACTTGTGTAATGCTCTCTTGTTAGGGTATTTCAGGCTTCAAAAAGATTTCTGACCCATCATTAGGCAAAAGACCAACAGTTCTACAAAACTATGCAGTAGCTTTGTAAGGGCATTAGCTATTTAAGAAAAGTTAATTGGTGTAAGACATGTTAGTATTACAAAAGAAAGATTTAAATTCAAGGGCTACAGAGGTGAAGGGCAAGGCTACAGAGTACACAGTGACCTTTTGCTTAGCTGTGGCTACTTCAGATTCCCTAGTACAATTCGGATGCATTAAACAAATGTAGAAAATCCTTTGTCCTTCTGACTGTGTTTAAAATTCCTCATCTTAATCCGTTCACTTGGGACATTTCTTATCCAGGCGCCAAGGGCGAGCCCCTGAAAAAAAGAGGGGATAATGGGACCAGGTGACATGTGAACTGGTGTCCTCACAATGGGATCACTCTGTCAGCCCTTCCAGCTGCCACCCTAGTTTGTCCTTTTCAGAAATGTCATTTGATTTATTGGAAGATGTGAGAAACAAGAAAGGGGAACAGGAGGCCATTTTTGTCCTATCAATACTAGTCCATAAATTTTTCCAAAGTGCTTTTGTCATAAATGTCAGTGCTTTCTGTTGTACAGGAGCCTGAAACAGAGGTCAGACAATTCCCTTCATGTCTGAGGCACGAGCCCTGCAGGGTCCTATTCTAAGCAGGTCAGCTTTGGTCTGCAGTCCCACTATGGCCCTTTCTGTCTTACCAAATGCTTTCATCTCTTTTGCTGTAACATGCCCTGTTCTCCAGCAGTGTAGTTAAAGAATAAACTGTTAACAAGAAGAGCTTCATATGTGTCCTTTCGAACGTCCAGCCTGAACTCCTAACATTTATGTCTCTATAGTCTCACGCATTATTCTGTATCTTCATACCAATGCCATATCAGGAAGGAAGTACAACAATCTCAGGCTTTTGACTTGCTGTTGAACAAAGTAGACATGAATGATTTTGCTTTGATGCCTAGACTATTGTGTGCATATGTTGACTTAATTAAGTTGTGCATAACTAGATCTCCATGAATATAATTATTTCTGGGTTGCTTCTTTCTTTTCAAAGTAACTTGCTCTCATTGCTGTATTAAACTATAAGAAATACATTTTAAATATTAAACAACATGCTTTGATACAATGTAATGTATTGATACAAAAATGTAATATATTGTGAAAGTGAATACTGCTTGTATCACTTCAGTTTAGTACTCAGGAGCTTAGAAAAGCTAAATGCTAAAATAGGGAGCACATCTGTGAATGTGCATGTGTGTGTGTGTGTGGGGGGGGGTTCCTTATTTTTTCTACATATATGGTGTAGTGATTAAGGTAATGAGTGGCAAATGAGTTACATCCCACTACCATGAGTTTGATTCTTACTGTCCCTGTCTGCATTCTGAGTAAGTTACATAGCCAGATAAAAGCTCCTGAAAACAGGTAGTTGTATTTAATGGATTCTACTCATTAGATTAGGAATTAAATGTAGGCGTGTTTCCCAGTTTCACATTTGGTTGAAAGAATAGAGGAAATTACTAACTTATTCCCAATACTAAACATTCATTCTAGTTGTGGTTCAAGCATTCTGATATGAAATATTAGTCTGAAGAGATAACATGAATGAAATGTCAGCTTCCCCGTGTTTATGGATTGGTGGAGGGGATTGTTTTGGGGGCAGCAGTATGATTTTATTTTAACATGTTGACAAAAGTATTGCACAGGGTGTAAGTTGTAGCTATGCTGTGATTTCTATTTCACATTTTTTTAATTCTGCCCTGGATAAAATGTTATTGAAATATGGTAGATAAATGTAAAATTCAAACAAAATTTATGAGAACATGTTGGCTGAAAGGGTGGAAGAGCAGCATATTGATCAGAGGTGTTTAATTAGTACAGGGGTCTACAGATGAGTAGCTAGGTCATATGAGGAGATAGCTGAGAAATCCAGCTTGATCTTGACGTTGAGGGAGGGGAGAATTAGACGGGGTTGACATGACAGAGGTCTTCAATATCTGAATTATCTTGATAAGGTGAATCTTAAAGAGACCTCTCAGAGGAAGATGGAAATGGCTACTGAACAGCACACTTAGGAAAAGGAGGAAAAGAGACCCAAAAAGGAGAGAAGGAGATGTTATTTAACCCATAGGGTTGTGGAGTTATAGAATACAGTACCTGAAGAAATAGTGGAGGTATATGAAGTAGAACCACAGGAGAGATTCCTGAATGGCCACAATTGTGGTATAGAAAGACAGTGACGGTATTGTGCATCATAATAGGGATGCAGTGGAGAATAACAGTAGAGTTAGGAGATTACTGGACTTCAAATCTTGTTAGACCTTACTTCCATATTGGGTGACCCTGAGTAAATCTGCTAAGTTCCTAGATCTTACCTTTGAGGGGCTTTCACCCTTGGGGAACTTCCTTACAGTAACTACCTTTATGCTTATTCTAAAAGTCGTAAATCAGCATGTTCCATTGGACCTAAAACACAGCACCCATTTTCTGTGGTTTGGGGTCATATGCACCCCTATAGACCCCAGCTATCTCAAGGTTCTAATAAAGTTTAAATTTCCTCTTAAGCTATTGTTGGAAAGTGTTTGTGTTCATTGGTTAAGAAGCATAGGCCCTCCAAGTGTGATTTTGAAATCACAAGTTAAGACGACAACAAGTGTTGCCTTTTCTGCCAAGGACCAGATTACAATGTCACAGGTGTGGCAGTTTCAGTACTTCAACCACACAATTCATGCTCATTAGAAAAAAAAAGTTTAAGATCTTCATCAGTGCTCAGTGTCCTTCAGAGGTGGAGGGAGCCTAATGCGAGCACTGGTTGGAGGCTGCATCTAGGGCCCATAGGCAGAAACACAGAGGGCAAAGGCCCTCAGCCTGTCTCCATTTTAAAGTGTAATTCTGCCATGGTATTCTATGCTTCCTTGTCTAGTTGTCACCCTCTAGATAGACTGTCATTCCATTCCTCATCTGTAGATTTATATGATATCAAGTGGATGACACCTCCCCAGAACCTTATCTTGAGAGTGAATATTGGGTTCAGTCTCTTCTGTCTCTCCCCAACATGCCTTGGTTTACCGTCACATAGAGGACATGCAAACAGTGTGCTTTTAGGTTCACAGGACAGGTTACTTGGTCTGAACTTGAGCCGAGTAGATTAAATCTCTTCATCTCCCTGAATGGCCGAGTGCTTGGTGGTAACAGTTGAACTGCTCTGTGCAGGATATCCAGTGCCTGCATTTGGATCTTTAATGTTCTCCACGTTTCCACTTTTGATTTTGGAGGTCTGTTTAACATACTAGAAAGTAGCTGAATGGATGCTTAAAAAAAACATAGAACAATTAGTCCCGGGAAGTCATACAGTAACCTGCAAAATTCTTCAGTGAAAATTGATATTTTGAGCTTAGACAAACAAATATAAAAAGGTAGATCCTTTTCCTCAGTGGAATTGTGGACTGAAATTAGTATTATTAAAATAGATGGTACGTCCACTGCATTGAGAGTGTCACAGCTTTGTCCCCGCTGCAATGGGAGTGTCAGGGCTTTCCCTACTGCATTGGGAGTGTCAGGGCTTTGTTCCCACTGCATTGGGAATATCAGGGCTTTGTCCCCATTGCATTGGGAGTGTCACAGCTTTGTACCCACTGCTTTTAGAGTGTCAGGACTTTCACCATTGCATTGGGAGTGTCAGGGCTTTGTCCTCACTGCATTGGGGGTGCCGGTGCTTTGTCCCTACTGCATTGAGAGTGTTAGGGCTTTGATTCCACTGCATTGAGAGTGTTAGGGCTTTGATTCCACTGCATTGGGAGTGTCAGGGCTTTGTCCCCACTGCATTGGGAGTGTCAGGGCTTTGTCCCCACTGCATTGGGAGTGTCTGGGCTTTGTCCTCACTGCATTGGGAGTGTCATGGCTTTGTCCTCACTGCATCGGGCGTGCTGAGGCTTTGTCCCTACTGCACTGGGACTGTCTGGGCTTTGTCCCCACTGCATTGGGAGTGCTGGGGCTTTGTCCCTACTGCATTGGGAGTGCTGGGGCTTTGTCCCTACCACACTGGGACTGTCAGTGCTTTGTCCCCACTGCATTAAGAGTGTTGGGGCTTTGTCCCCATTGCATTGGGAGTGCTGGGGATTTGTCTCTACTTCATTGGGAGTCTCAAGTCTTTGTCTCCACTGCATTGGGAGTGTCTGGATTTTGTCCTCACTACATTGGGAGTGATGGGGCTTTGTCACCTGCATTGTGAGTGTCAAGGCTTTGTCCTCCTGCATTGGTAGTGTCAAGGCTTTGTACCCACTGCATTAGGAGTGTCAGAGTTTTGTCCCCACTGCATTGAGTGTGTCAGGACTTTGCCCCCACTGCACTGGGAGTGTCAGGGCATTGTCCCCACTGTATTGGGAGTACTGGAGCTTTGTCCCCTTTGCCTTGTGAGTGTCAGGGCTTTGTCCCTAACTGAAACCATTGATGGTGTTTTGTTTAACTTACTATTTAATTCAGTTAAGCTTGAAATAACGGTCCTTTCAGGTGAAGTTTTCAGCTTATTGCACCACTTCCTCAGTACTAATGCCAACAACTGGTCCTGATTTAGCCAATCAAGCACTGGCACTGCCTTTGGCAGGCACCTGTCATTTATGGGCCAGTCTGATGCTGAACATAGTTTTGTTTGAGCTTGTGGTCACAGTTTCTCCTCAACCTCCTTCTGTGTGGGAGAGGTAGAGGGGTGACCCTTCAGAGTAGAAAACAGATAATTACCCCTTTTCTGTTAGAGTCTTCACCCTTTGTTGAGTCTGAGGAGATGGTTATCCATTTTTAGAGATCTCTATCTCTCTTTTGCAGGACTTTTTATTTTGGGGATTCTTTCAAGCTCATGAAGTCCACCCTAAGTGGCAAACTGTCTCATGTTCTTCTGCAACAGGCCGAGTCAGACCTAGATTATTCTTTCTATAGACCTTTTAACTAGGATGCCATTGTAAACATGGAAGTCCCCAGATACTGGAAGTTCCATATCCAAGAAGGAAGACAATTAAATTGGCCACTTTCTGAAAGGTTTTCCTTTCTAATAAGGTGCCCCTGATAGGACGTTATGAGTTTTGCATTCTGCTTAGCATAGATCGAAAAGAAAAAAAACGAAAGCAGAACTTCACCATTGGTTCATGGACAGGCAGCCCAGTACTGTAAATACATTTGGTAAGAATATATATTAATTTGTTTTGCTACTGGCTATGCATGAAGTCATCAAACAAATCTTAAATGTGGCTATTTAAAGCAAGGTTCCAAATACTTTACTGAATGTTTGACTTTGCAGATGCTGCAGCCTGCCTCCAAAGACCTGTCTGGTAATGTTGTCCTCCCATCATGAGGAGCATCACTTGCCCTTCTTGTGGTTCCTTTCTTAACTAAATTCCTCATTAGGAATAGAACATTGAAGATCTCCAGAGAAAAAATGAAGTTCTGCTTACAACAGAGGGTAAGTGCAGCCCTTCTCTTTAAGTACTTTAGAATAAATAAAATATTTAAGAATCTTAAATAACTTGGTAAGTGGTAAGCTACTCCCCAGATTCTCCTGTAGCATTCTCAAGAGGATTTCATCCAGGCTGGCCTAGTGGCTGTCCTAACTAGTCCCCATAGACAATTAACTTGGAGGGGAGCTCTCCCATTTCTGGAATACCAGCTACTGAGACAAATGGATTATAGATATTATAGGAAAAGTTACTATGTCCAGCTCCCACATCATCCTTCTCTGGCAAACCAGCAATTAATAGAGAAGTTAATGACACTTTCTATGTCCCTCTTAAGTAAGGGCTGAGGAAGGAGTTTTGGTAGGATTATAAGGAACAGGATTCCATTCCCCATTTATGCCTGGTCTCCAAAAGCTTGGAGTGGGTGGGATTACACGGTACTGTGGACGTCAGAAATTTCATTCTTCATATTATGTAAAGTGTCACATGGTTACTTTTCAAGCTTTAATGCCATAGCCTCTAGGAATCTTTTAAGTGACATCATCTGGCATGACAAGTACCTGCTGGATATGAGTACGAGAATGTTTCTCATGAGGTTTCAGTCGGCAGTATTTTCATTGCTTCTGCTTCTGGTTATTTACCAAAGTGTTAGCTGTGATACTGGAGGCCTTCAACAGTTTTTCATCCATATGTTCTCTTGCCTAGGTGACTGGTAGCTGATGGTTCTCTTCCCAGAGTCTCTAGTTTCCACTGTAGCTGATATTCTAGTATGGCTGCTTTTCTGGGTTATGCCCTGATGGCAGGCCCAAGCCTGCCATTCATTACTCCTTTTGGAGCTCACAGCAGTCACAGTGTTCTCACCATTCCCTCTTCTTGGTCAGTGGCTGCAGTCACCATTCCCTCTTCTTGGTCAGTGGCTGCAGTCACCATTCCCTCTTCTTGGTCAGTGGCTGTAGTCACCATTCCTCTTCTTGGTTAGTGGCTGCAGTCACCATTCCCTCTTCTTGGTCAGTGGCTGCAGTCACCATTCCCTCTTCTTGGTCAGTGGCTGCAGTCACCATTCCATTTTGGATCTGGTACTGACATCAGGTTCCAACTGCTGCTTATTTCAATGGTTTGTCTTAGATCACAAACTAATGACAGGAATTCCTTTCTGCATCCTTTTCCAAGGAAGTTCCTAAGTCTGGAGATAACATTTGGCTGACTCATTGGTGTAGGGTATCTGTATTCTTGTCTGTGGCCAGATATGAGCAGCAGCCCAGGCACTGAGGGGAGCCTGAGGGACACAATTTATTTATTATTTATTTTACATTTGTTAACCGGGGTGTCTGACTGAGCTGAAAAGGCCCTTTTTTACAAGAGGCCCGTGGAGAAAAGCTCCACAAAGAAAAATTACAGACACATTTAGTTATTTAGACATGATCAGTATACATACAAATTACAAGAGACATGTTTTTACAGTGGTATGCGACACATAAACAGTTACAGTGGAGAGAACAAACAAAAAAATATTAATTTTAAAAATAAAGGTAATTAATAGATTTGTGGTGTACAGCTGAAATTTGGAACATAGGTAGAATACATACATAGTACACAGGTACAGTACATATATTGTAAATTAGCCAGTGTTTGTGAGTAAGATTGAAAACTATTATCAAGTGCTCTAGATTTAGTATGTATATGTTATCCGCTTTCACTAGCCTGGGGAGCAGTCATGGCACTGCCAACTTTGCTTGAGATGTTGCCTGATGAGGTCTTTAAAGGAGGCTTTGGATGATGTGTTTTGAATGCTAGTAGGGACAGAGTTCCATTTTTTAGCCACTGAACTACTATATAGCGCATCTCCAAAGCTATTGTAGCTGTTGGTGACTTCTAGTAGTGGTTTGCTTGATGATCTAAGAGGCGTTTTGGCTGAGTGATGTTGTACTAGGTTTTTGAGGGCAGGATACTTATTGGGGAGGTAATAAATAGAATGACAGAGGCAGAGCTGATTGTAGGTTAGGAGGTTGGGCAGTTCAAGCCAGTGGAGCTGTCTCAAAGCAGTACAGTGATGAGCAATTTGCAGCAAAGTGGGCAATTCTGTTATAGCAGGCTTCCATTTTGCTTAGTTCAGTTTTGTTGAGATTAGTCAGAATGGGAGATGCATAGAGTAGGGTGGATAGAAGTTGGGAGCAAGCAATGGCTGATCTTGTGTTGTTGGTAAGAAATGGTTTGATACGGTAGAGTGACCCCAGTTTGGCATGTACTTTTTTAATAGTTAAGTTGAGATGACTATCAAATTTTAGGTGGGAGTCTATGGTTATTCCCAATAGCTTAGCCTGTGCCACTGGAGCAATTGGAGTAGCATTTGTGGAGTAGATAGTGAATTGACTGTTAATGTTTTTGTTAAAACTGGTTATAATCATAAGCTGAGTTTTCTTTGGATTGAGGCTAAGTTGGGCTTTGGTAAGGTAGTTTTCAACGTCAGAGAATGCTAGATGAGTTGTTTGCAGGAGGGTGGCAATGTTTTGTGCAGCACAGATTAAGGTAGTGTCATCTGCATACTGAATTATAGATGCATGCTGTGTGGAGGTATGGAGGTCATTTGTGAAGACTGAATAGTAGTGGTCCTAAGATAGAACCCTGTGGGACTCCTATAGTTATGGGCAGCTGAGGAGAGAGATCATTTTCCCATTTCACAGCTTGGTACCTGTCAGTTAAGTAGCTTTGGAACCAGGTAAGAGTGGAATTTGATAGATAATATTGGTTTAGTTTGTTTAGCAGGATTTGGTGTGAGACTGTGTCAAATGCTTTGGACATATCCAAGAAAAGAGTTGACACTTGTGGGCCTTCATTTTTGAGACGGTTTACTGTGTCTGTGAAGCAGAGGAGGGTGTAGTGGTACTATGGGCAGGTCTGAAACCATGCTGAGTAGGTGACAGGATGTTGTTGTCTAGGAGATAGTTTAGCATCTGGGTATGGATGCATTTTTCTAGGATTTTGGCCAGGGGGAGAGTAAAGCAATGGGTCTGTAGTTATTAAGTTCAGTGGAGGTCCCGCCTTTATGTGTGGGTGTAACATAGGATATTTTCCAGAGTTTGGGCACATAGTTTTCAACAATTGATCTGTTTATGAGAGTGGAGACTGGGATAGCAACAGCATCTGCTGTGAGTTTCAAGAAATAGCTGGGGAGTAGGTCGGCTGCTGTTGATGAGGTTTTTAGTTTGGAGAGCATGCTTTTGATCGAAGTGATGGTTGAAGACCTGACGGTAGGTATCTTTCCTTGGGGGAGGGTTAGGACATAGCTTGCAAGTTCACTTTGTAATAGTAGTTGGATGTTAATTTCAGTCAGTGTGTACTTAACACACTAAATACCAGTAATGGCATTGCATACTAATCATCCTAAGCAATGAGAACACAGTCATGGACTTGCCCAAATGTATACTTGTACAATGAAATACTGCATGCTGTTGTCGATTGGGGAAGATTAAAGGACACTAGAAAATTCTGGGTCAGCTGCAATATGAAGGTTGTCAGTGCTATTTATGAGTTGTTGCCCTCCCACTGGTACTAAACAGTACCTCAAGTAGAATAGCTAAAGGCACATTGTGACTCCGAAGGAGGGACCTCCCCCCCTCATTAAGTGATGTGGAATGCAACATCACGGTTGAAAATGAAGGGATGAATAATAACCAAGGCACACAATTCCCTGCATGCCAGGTTAAACCAGTTATTGCAAGTTTGGATGCAGACTGGAACTCCTTATTTGTGGGATTTGGTTAATACACAAGAGAGAGTGCAATTGTGTATATTTATCATAAATGTAGATGTTCAAGTGTATTCACTGTTGCAGTCCTGACTTGTGGGATTTCCCTCCGTGGAAGCCTTTGGCTGGCCTGACTACCAGACAAAAATCTACATCCTCCATCAACTGGTAGATGCCCTAACCAACATCAGTATGCTGGGATATAAGGGTAGTCTGCCGGTGCCATGACCTCAGTTCTTTCTTGTCCCTAAATCTAGGTGCCTGCCCCTGAGAGGAACCCTGAGGTCAAGGGTTAGGAACACTTAAACTTAAGAAGGGGAAAGTTAGGAAGAGGGTTCCCTGACTTAGAAGAAGCTTGTCCTAGCGTACCCTATAGGCTAGGGAGAGGGCGGGAGGGAAAGAATACTGCGACAGTAAATAGACCCCAATATCTACATTTATGGTACGTGTACACAACTGTATTATGTTCTTTGTGTTTAACTGTTGCACTCCTGACTTGTGGGATAATTTCCACACCTGAAAAGAAGAGAGGATGGCAGATTAAGGAGAGGCAAAGATGCCCTGCAAGATGGCAGTGGCAAATCCTGTTCTGGATTTGGAGAAGGCCAATAGGTGGTAATGTTTGGTAAAGGTATGCACAGAAGACCAAGTAGCATCCTCCAAAACATGTTTGGTGTGTACCCCTTGAAGACAGCAGTAGAGGTAGCAGTAGCCCTAGTGGAGTGTGCCCTCATCCTACCATGATGGCTGTAACAAAAATAAATATAGTGAGAGATCCATTTAGAGATGGTTTGCTGTGAAATTGGCTCCCTTCAGAGCCAGTGACAAAAGCCACAAACAGTTGGTCTGATTTTCTCAGTCTTTTTCTGTCTAGATAGTATTGGAGCTACTTATGCATGTCCAATAAATATATCTGGATGACTGTCTTATCCAGGCTACAAACCTGGCAGAACTAAACTCAAACTTGCTCTTCACCCTGAACCTCTTAATCTCCCCTTTGTTTTGGGGGTTTGGGAAGAAAGTAGGCAGATATATGGCTTGATTTAAGGAGGTCTCTGTCACCACCTTGGGCATAAAGGAGGGTTAGTCCTGAGTGAGACTCTGTCCAGTTGGAAGATGAAGAAAGGTTCCACCAACATGAGTGCCTACAGCTCAGAAACCCTTTTAGCAGAGCTAATGGCTAACAAGAAGGCAGTCTTCCATGTCAGGAATTTAAACTCAGAGGAAGCAGCTGGTTCAAATGGTGGAAGAGTAAGTTTCTCCAGAACAAAAATAAGGTCCCAGGGTGGGGCTGAAGGCTTTCTGTGTGGCTTGATGTGGATTACCCCTCTAAGAAACTGTTTTATAAGGGGGTGATAGAAGATTGAAGGTTGGGCAGGAATGCTGGCTAAAATGTCAGAAGCATGAATTTTTATGGATGAATAAAACAGACCCTTGTTAAAAGGCTGGCCAGGTAGGTCAGGATGACAGGAATCTTGGCTAGATGAGGATTTTGTGCATTTTGCCCACACTAAAGTGAGAATCTTTTCCATTTTTCAGTATCAGTTTTCCTAGTACTAGGCCTTCTGGCCTCTTTTAGAATATCCTGAACCTATTTATCAAGGATATGATCCTTCCAAGCCATCAAGATATCCTCCAAGCTGACAATTTGAGGGTCTGCAGGTTGGGATGTGTAATCCTGCCCTTGTCCTGTGTTAATGGAGCCAATCTCTGTGGCAGTTGCCAATGTTCCATGCTGGTTAAGCCGAGTAGTAGAGGGTACCAATGTTGCCTGGGCCAGTCCAGGGCCATTAATATTACTCTTGGCCCCTCTTCCCTTATCTTTAGCAATACCCTGGGAAGCAGAGGTATTGGAGGGAAAGCATAGAGGAAGAGGACTGTCCAAGGGAAAGAGAAAGCATCTGTCGCCCAGGCTGACTTCATTTTGTCCCTGGAGCAAAACCTTTTCAATTGAGCATTTTCCTTGATGGGGTAAAGGTCTGTTAGAGAGACACCCCATTTTTTTGGCTATACTAAGAAATACTTTCAGATGCAGTTGACACTTGTGGAGGTCTGACAGGCTTTTGCTGAGGTGGTCTGCTGGTTGTGCATACCTGGCAGGTATTGTGCCATAAGGTGCAATTCCCAGGAGTGGGCTGTTTCCAAATATCCATTGCTAGCTGAAAAAGAGTATAAGAGTAGGTCCCACCCTGTTTGCTCATGTACCACTTGAATGTTTTCACTACTAGTACTCCTGGCTTCCATTTCTCTTGGAAGGCTATCAGGCCTTTTTGGACTGCCACAAGCTCTTTTAAGTTTATGTGTTTGTTCCTGAAATTGTTGTCCCACTTCTCTTGTGTTTAGAAGCAGTTGAAATGGGCTCTCAGGCTACTTCTCAGGTTCAAAGGTTCATACGTGTGTACTAGGCTAATGGCCCTGGAGCCTTTACAAGCCTAGCCCATAGAAGTGCCCTGGCATAGTGCCACCTGATGTTAGTTTCCAGTGCCTCTAACAAGTAGAGCCACTGGAGAGATCCCCGGGGTGAACTTTCTATTTCCCATCCACTCATCAAGATTTCTCTTGAAGAGGGCCAGTGAGGTGCTCTGCTTGACATGTATAGGAAGTCTATTCCAGAGCATGGGCAGTCTCTGGGTTATGAACCTTTCCCTCCAGCATGTTCTGTTGATTGTGGTAATGAGGTTGAGGTCTCTGGAGCATGTGGTGTAGATGGATTGGGATTTCTTTAGATGTAGCATTTTTAACAGAGCTGAGTCAGACATGGCTTTGTAAGTCAAGCAGAGATCGCCTCTTAGTAGACGATATGAGACAGAGGTATGTGTTCAGGCATGTAAAGTCAGTGTTTGTCCCGGGGGGGGGGGGTGAATCTGAAGGAGAGACCTGGGTTGAGGGATCAAGCCTGGGGCCACTAGGCAAATTCCTGTCTGAGAAAAAGGATCAGTTTTATCTTGGCTGAGAGGGGCTGTGAATGTTGGCACCGCACATTTTGAGGTACCATTGAAGTTTCCTCGTGTGTAGTCTGGCCAGGGGAATCATGGGAATGCAAGAGGCCATGTAGCCCAATGCCCTGAGGTACTCCCTAGCTGTGAGGACATCCCTGTCCATGATTTTTTGGAAGTACAAGGTCAGGAATGAGAACTTGTCTGGAAGCAAGTAGGCCTTTTGGAGGGTGGAATCCAGCAGAGTCCCTAGAAATACAGTCCTGGTTGAGGGGTTTGTATGGGATTTCTGTGCATTGATGGTGAACCCTGGGAGGTTAAGAGGTTCTGGGTGGACAGCAAGTCTGAGCTGTTTTGCCAAGTTGGTAGCCTGGATAAGACTAAGATAAGGGTAAATCTAAACTCCTTGTGTTCTTCAGAAGGCACTCAGAGGGGCTAGGCACTTTGTGAAGACCCTGGAAGCAGTAGACAAGCCAAAGGGCAGATCACAGAACTGATAGTGTCTGGTACTTGCTTGAAAGTGTAAGTAGCTTCTGTGTGATTCCTGTACTGGGATATGTATGTATGCATCTTTTAAATTCAGGGTAACCGTGTAGGCATTTGGAGAGATTATGGGCAAAAGTCTTTGAAGGGTTAGCATCTTGAATTTAGGAACCTGTAGGAATCAGTTGAGAGCAGACAGGCCCACTATAGGCCACCATGTGCCTTCCTTACTGGTTACCAGGAAGGGTTTGGAGTAATTTAGGTTCTCTGGAACCAGTTCCACTGAGCCATGAGAACATAGCATCTCTGTTTGGGAGAATGTCTCTGTTTTTTTGGTTTTGGGGGAATGTCTGGGAAGCCTGAGGGCTTCAAAGGCTGCTTGAACCTGAGTTTGCAGCCCTTTGATATAATGTTTAGCACCCATTGGTCTGTAGTAATGAGGGCCCAATTTCTTTAGAATAGTGATATTCTCCCCCTAGCCTGGGAGGGGGATAGTTGGGGAGGGGAAGAGTAAGGTAGGGAGGGGGTGCCACAGGTAAGCCATTGCTACTCCCTGACAGTAACTTGTGGTCTAGAACTTCCTGGTCTTGTTGTTTCTGAATGTCATTGCTGGGTCTTTGGTACTGCCTTTGGCTCCATTCCCTATGTGGCTTTCTTTGCCTAGCTTTAGACTGAGAGGGAAAGGACCAATGATTAGAAGGGTAGCTTCTGTTGATATGTTTGGGTTCTATTTGAAGAAAGTCTTTAAATGTCTGCATAGATTTGGCCTTATCCTCCATTTTCATGAGTACAGCCTCAGCCTTGGGTCCAAAGAGAAAGTCGTTGTCCAAAGGGGCATCTAGGAGATTTGATTTTACATGCTCTGGGAGGACCTGCTCCTTCAACCAGGTGTGCCTTCTGATGACAGAGTGTGTAGCTGCAGCCCTGCTGGAGGCTTCCACAGCATTGTAACCAGTGTTGGGAGTGTTTTGCTACCTGGGAGCAGGAATTACAAAGGGCCTGTAACTCTTTTGAGAGACCCTTGTTCCCATTGGTCATTAGTTTCCACATTATCTGATCCAGTACAGTTTCTTGGTATTTAATCATGTGGAACTGGCAATTCAAGGCCCTCAAAGAGAGGGTAGCAGATGTGTAAACGTTTTTGCCAAAAATGTCTGGAGCCCTATTTTCTTTACTGGGGGCAAAAGGGTATTTGTTTTGAGGCTCTAGCTTTGGCTTCCTTAGGGCCAGAGGCCAACCTATGGGTTAGCTACAGGGCTTTTGAAGAGATATTTGTGTGAACCTAAAACCCTATAAAACCTATCAGGTTTTCTAGGAGCAGGAGGTAGGTAGTCTGGTTTCTAAGATGAGTCCTGAAATACATCAGCCACCACCTCTAAAACAGGAGTTATAGCGAGGGGGTTATGTTCTGGGAGGTTTAGAAATTCCCTGATCCTTTTCTTGGACTGAGGGTAATCTTGAGCTTCCCACTGGAAGTGTTCCATTAAAGTGTTCAGGTTTTCCCCAACCCAAAGAAAATATCCTCAGAAGGGGAGGCAGAAGCCAGGTTCTCCCTCTGAGTCCAAATATCCAAATGAGGCAATGGAGACACCTTCTTCAAAGACAGAATCCTTCTGGTCAGAATCCTCAACTGACTCAAAAGTGTCAGAAAGGTCTTTTGGATGGTTGTCTCTTTTTCTTTTACTGGGGAAGGTTGTCTGGATCTAACAAGAGATCCTGCTGGTAAACCTGGGAATGGGAGCTGGTAGACCTAGGTTGAGGTTGGGAGATCATCACTTTTTTAAGAGTGGCCTTAGGTTTAGGCATGACGTCCGATGAACAGTGGGCACCTGGCTCCCATGGAATAGAGGTAGCTGCAATGTCCTGGCACTGCCAGAAAATGTCATTGGTCTTAGAGAGGTCATCAGAAGCTGAGGCCTGCAAAGTGGTCCCAGACCCAACCAGCAAACTGAGTTCCACTGCTTGAAACGATGTCAAGGGACTGGAAAACGTATCGGTCTCCAAATGGGTCTTAACAGGGGCCTATGCCACCACCTTGGTCACGGACAGGGGCTGCAAAAGCACCTCATCTTCTTCAGAGATAAAAAGCCTGGGAAGACTAGCTGATGGTGAATCAGAGGCCCTAAGCCTAGGGCATTTTCCTTCTCCCTTTTCTGCTCAGGGATATTAATTTCATATTGATTGACAGATGCCATAGGATGAGAATGGCCTGATGACTCACTAAACTGTCTAGCCAAAAATCTTGGCCATACGTCTAATGGTTCTACTATTAAATCAAGCACAAAAACGACAGTTGGGAACATCATATTGTGTACCCAAGCAAGTAACACAGAAGGAATGGAAGTCCCGGTGTGGAATCTATTTATCACAGTAGAGACAATATTAATTTTCTCTGACAGTCAAAAAATGCAAAAAAGGTTCCCCAACAGGTACCTAGCTTTCCAGAGTCTTCTTTCTCTTGAGCAGACCAACCAACACACTAGCTGGTACTCTGCTTCAGGCTCCAATGGCAAGAAAGAACTGAGGTCATGGTGCCGGCAGACTCCCCTTACACCTGAGCATACTGATGTTGGTTAGGGCATCCACCAGCTGTTGGAGGAGGGAGATCTTTCTCTGGTAGTCAGGCCAGCCAAGGGCTCCTGCAGCAGGAAATCCCACAAGTCAAAACTGCAACAGTGAAACGTGAAACACAGCAGAAGTCCAATGAAACCAAATGGTCTTTATTTCATAGAGATGAGTAATGCACTGGCTCTGTGCCTGCTAGGTTATGCGGTGACAAGAAAAAGAGTTCTGAATAGTTAAGCGTACCAAATATTAAGTGATTTGAAAATGCTGCAACTAAACATTTTTACTAAAGAATTAGAATCAGCGAGTGAGTTCGACAGAAGGAGATTTCAGTAAAACCTGAGACAAGTGCCACACTTTATGATAGTTATCTTGTGAAGGGCGTCCCTGACTCTGGTCTGTGGTGGACTGCTTCCTCGTCTTCTCATTTGTAGTGAACTGCACTATTTCACACTTCCTTAACTGGTGATGTGGGCTAATTACGTCTTAGTAGTAACAACCAATTATCATGCAGAGGCAAGGGACTACTTAACAGTGATAAGTTCTGGTAGCTAACACATCACTGTATTTATTGTCTGGTACTGTTTAATGTATATGATATATTGAGTCTGTGTAAGCCTGTTGTAATGTTTGTATAGCGCATAGATACTTTTCCCCATTTGTTAATTTTTTAACCTAACCTTGCACTATCTTACTGGACACAATTAGTGGCAGGTGGGCTCCTTGTAGCTTCAGATCATGACAGCAGCAGTTGGGTGGTCTCCCAGAGTTTGAATACTCCAGATGTTAGCATGATTGCAGTTCAGAATAAATGCACTTCCGACAAAGCTCTGAACTCTCCAGCCAGGTTGAGGGGATTTGTTGTCCAAGCACTTTAGGTGCTAGTGTTCTGGAAGAATGACCATTTATTTATTTATAATTATTTAGCAGGGTAGTGCGCTGATCAATATTGACCAATTTCAGGTTCAGCCCAGGTAAGATACAAAACATTTCACAAACAAAAAACGCAGAATTATAAGCAATAACAGAGTAGTTCAGACTAACTTCACAGGAATAAAAAATACACTCTAGTGAACAAACACAATGCAATGAATAATCAAGCAGCTTGTAATGTATAATACATACATAAGTTTCTAAAGTGGGTCACTCTTCAGTGAATCTTAAGAGAGGAAGAGAGACTCAAAAATGAGACAGGTTAGGTGATCATCTCCTGGCTGCACAATAATCCCTGTTCATTTACTGGATCTCTCATGCAAGACCATGGAGGTACTAGCATACCTCTCAACCTCTAAGAAATCTGGACAAAGCCAGAAATAATGGAGGGACAAAGGTCCAAAAATAGGGTTAGATTTTAAATATTGCTCCTATAAACTTAGAAAGTTGCTAGAATGACATATGTTGCATTATTATCTGTTTTCTAAAGGATATGAAGTCTGAAACTCAAATGTCTGTCACTATTTAGTATTATTTATTGACTTCAGTCCTCAGTGATTTGCCAGAAAACCACAAATTGTATGAGGAACAGACCACAAATAAGAGGCAAAAATCTGGACATTCTGCAAAAATCTGGACAGTTGAGCGGTATGGGCAGTAGGAACCTCCCAAATATGGCTCTATTGAAATGTTGGCACTTGAAATGCCAAGTGCCAATAAGCTGAAAAAAACCCTGAAAACCCAGGAAAATAATGAATTTCAAAGATTACTCTTCTCCACTAAACTTCTTTTTGTGCAGGGGGTATGTCCCCCTGCACCCTCGATGCGGAGACTAAGCCTTCCCTTGAACTTATATATATCAACTCTGAGAATGAGAACCTCTGAGAAAAGAGAATATTACGAGAAATGGCCATCTCAGACTTAGTATATGTAAGTCCATTTTTGGCTATTCAGTCTTTGTGTTTGACGGCTCACTCTAGCAAGTTCCGACATTTCAAATGGTTATCCTGGGAACTCACGCCCAAGCCACTTGCAAGGCTAAGTGATAAAAGGTTTCAAATTAGTCCCAAAGCTATCCTATTCATTCTGTTTACCATTCTCTACATTTGTCTAGCCTGCATGGTTACCGTAAGAGTTTGTAACTGACTACAAAGGTGGTCACCAAGGGATCAGATAGTGACCAGGAACCCAAGGATCTAACTGAAAGAGGTAGGACTGGGTGGTTGATTATCAGCTCTTCTATCTTAAAAGAGAGAGGCAATGGGATTTTTTAATGTAGGAGTGTCCTATATTAGACACCAGAAGGCTAGCCACAGGTTAATGCATGTAAGCTCAGGCTGTATGAAGACAGCACATTATAAGTTGGTCCTGATGGCATGGAGGCACAGACAAGTCCAATGTCTGCATGGACTGCATGTTTTTCAAAGGAGCAAAATGGTGAGCAAAAGCATAAATGAAAAATTATTTTCAAATACAGATGACAGCCAGCAGATGGTCAGTTATTACCTTCAGCTACTCCAGCAATTAAAATCGTTGCTGGAAAGGTGTGGTTTCCCCAATCAGAGGATATAAGTTGCAATGTCAGGTGGAACAGAGGGAAGAAATATATCAGTAGCCATTGAGGGGAGCTACATTCTTAAAGTATGTTCGAGTAAATCTCTACATTTTTTTGTCACAGCTCAAAAGTCATTTTGATCTGGGTTTCAGTTACATGGCTGTTAAGAGAGATGCTTTAACCCCTTTGCCCTACCTCCTATGGTCTAATGCAAGACATTAGTACCACAGGCTGATTAATCAGATTTTGAAAGGAGTTTATCACAGGCCTCTTTTGAAGACCTTGTCTGTGCCATGGAGCTTAGACAGCACAGTCAACATTGTGTCATGTCTGCCCTTTGAACTAACTGATTTATGTCATTCGAACTGTGTGTTTTGAAAGCCACTCTTTCTGTTTGTGATAATTCAGCCCTGCAAATTTAAAGTTTCAGGCTATTATGTGTAAAGACCTTTATTTAGTCTTCAATAAGGACTGGTGTCTCAAAGGATGAATTCACAGCTTCCCCTAAGAAAGCATTCATACTGTAACAACCTCTTTATTCACATCTTGTTCGTTATTCACAAGAGGACATGGGGGTGGCATTCTTCTTAACCTTGGCTTTCATTCTCAATTGCAGTTTTATCTCTGCTAAGCTCACAAAAGCAGGAAAATGAGAAGGTTGTGCCGCTCCTATGCATCTGGCACAGAAGGCTAGGCACTTGTCAATAAATGGTACATAATTATATAAAATGCTGCACCATTTATCGTTGATGATCTAACAGGCAACTGCTGAGTGGAAATGGATCATTCTATGGGAGAGCTGGTTTACTGCTTGTTGGACAAGTGAGTTGAGTCCACTTGTTTATTTATAGGTTCATAGGTACTTATTAGACTATTGGTTCATGAGTATCTTTAGAAGCCCAGCCATACATTCCCATTAAGTTTTTAGTCCTTATGTTTTAAGGATGAATAACCCAAATATAAGTAGAATGTTGCTCCTATCCATGAGAACAAGGGTGCTAAGCCAGGGATGAATTTGTGGTTACCCATCCATTCATCCAGGTTACTTTTGAGCAATGGAAGAGAAATACTTTGTTTTATGAGGAAAGGAAGACAATTCTAAAGAAGTGGATTCTCTGTGATATATATTTGTCCCTCCAACATGTCCTATTTATGTTGGAAAAGAGATTTAGATGTCTTGAGCTAGTGTTTATGCCCCCAACAAACTTGTAATTGGGGTTGGGAGGATGGCCTAATGGTTAAGGTGTTTGCCTTACAAACACAAGGTGCAGGGTTTGAGTCTCACAAGGGATAATTGGCTAGGCTTAAAATGGCTTGCAAGGGCAGTTAGCCTAGTACTAACCTATGATCCTAAATGTGCAGTAGGGCTGACAGGATAGGGTCTGTTGAGGCTCTTTATGTGAGGTAGAAATCACCTCTCAGAACCTGTACGACACTGAGAAGAGGGACAAGACTTTGCGACAGTCTATGTAGTTTTTATGAGTTAAGCCCTTGATTTTCTTGGTAAGAAAGCATTGTGGGCATTCAGGGTGTATCAAACGTTTCGGGAGGTACACACTGAAGGGGCATTACACTCAATGATCAGCCTGATGAGTGCAGAATACATTGCAATTATCACATCCCTGGACCTGCAGATCTTTCCCTTAGTAAGTAGCTGTGCCATGAAAAAGCACTTTCTTACAATAGTAGTTATCAGGTGAACAAATGGCAGTTCGTTGTCTACAAAGGTTCCTAGGTGTCTACTGGATCAATTTTCATGGCTGTGTTGTCAATGTGATAGTTACAAGGAACCTCTTGCTCGCTGAATGTTACTATTAAACACAATAAACAATTTTGCTCTGTTTGCATGACCAATCACAACAGGCTCCTCCTTCTCCAAGTGTGTCTCAGCTGGATTCTGCATTCTAACAACCTCAGCAGGTTTCAGTGTACGGTAGGTAATTTTTCTTTCCATCAACAATTAAGATTGTGAAAGTCCTGTTGCTTGTAAAAGAATGTGTCTTTCCTTAAGAAGAGCTACGTAAACATTTTGTTTGGAATGCACAACTCGTTTGTTCATATCTTTTACTGTTACAATATCTCTGCCTCTCTCTGTACCAATCTGATAGACTATAGATACCTCGTGAAGGGGTAATTTGTTGAAATTCAGTTTTGTAAAAATGTACAGAGTTAATGGCTGACTGTGGACCGTTGTTAGAGACAAGAATGTCAAGGATAACCCTAACAAGAAACAGTGGGTTATATCAGTGTGCTGACTGATGGTATTTCACAGTTTGATTACCTCATGATACTTTGAATAATAGATAGCACTCTGTCCTTAAAGTGAAACAAATAGTGGCTATTTTTCTCCATGGATTAGGAAGAATTTTTATGAAGTATCATAACGTCTTTAGTGTAAGTCTTATCATAATTGTTATAGATTTGACAGTTTTTTTTTTACCACAATTTATCTGATGACACATTCTGGCGAGAACATCATGACACTTACCCTTTCTTTACACTTGACATGGAGTCTTCCAAACATCTGACTACGTTTTTACTGCAACGTTTATCTGACTATGTAGTTCTTTTGGCAGTATCACTCTGCTTGATTTGAACATCAATCCTTGTGACTTTCAAATTTCATTGCAAAAAAGTGTTAATAGTCTTGAATTGTTAATGTACTTTTGCTCTTGTCATATGTCTTTCATGTACTACACACACACACACATATATATATATATATATATATATATATATATATATATGTGTGTGTGTGTGTGTGTGTGTGTCTTGTTTCCTATATTTCTTTTTGTCATTGTATTTGCCTCCTGGGCCTTGGCTGTGTCTAGAAAGGGTCCTTGCATAAGTTCACTTAAAAGTTAGTAAAATTTAAATCAATAAATAAATGAATGAAACAAATGTATGTGTTGTGGAATAATGTTTTGGAGTGTGTGATGCTTCAATTTTAGGGCAGTTTGTGAGGAAGTTACATAACTGGCCTGAGTGGAGGAGGTCATGCCCCCCACGTCCTATAAAAGGGAAGATCAGAGAGAAAGGGAGAGAGAGAGAGAGAGAGGATAGAGGATAGATGTCAGACTCTGTCTGCAGAGAGAGACAAAGGACTGTGGAGGGATACACAGGTAGGGGCCTGTAAAGTCTGGGACACTGAGTACCAGAGCCATTGGCCTCTCAAGTGGGAGAGGGAATAATAGTGAGTTGTTTACCTGAGCTGAATTTTGAATCACTCACCTATACTGAATTGTAAGAGCACTTTATACTGTCATTTAAAATGTTTTTTTTTTGTTTTGTTTTGTTTTTATAAATAACTTGCATTGCCCAAAATCTCTGTAAATAAGTTACACTGAAACCACACAGGATGTCTGTAGAGCGGTATCTCTCTATCTATATAAATAATATATGCACACACACACATATATATATATATATATATAAGTGGGAGTGTGTGTGTGTATGAATATTTAATAAATATATCTATGGGGTCTGTTGGTTTGGTCGACATCTGTTTAATCAACCACATTTGGTCAATTATACAGATAGTCGGCAAGTGTGTGAGATCAACAATTGCTGAGTAGGGGTCCCTTTCACCAGGGATTGTGTGATCTTGAAGTTAGTATATATAATTAGTAGTGGGTGTGGAGGTGGGGAGTGCTTGCCTCCTGCAATAAACTATGTTTTAATGTTGCACGCACTGGGGTTTGTCCTCAGTGCATGCGGACTAAGATGTAAAGGTTTCTGTTTTTGATATAGAGTGGATTACCTTCATGATGTCAACATGCAGATAATCCACTCTATATCAACTGTCTGTATGTGTCGTTTTAGCAGTCCACAGAATTTGCTCCATGGCTCTCCCCTCCTGTAGCCATTTGACTCTCATTTGTCCTTCAGGGTGAGATCCTTATGGCTCATTTACTGTCTGACCAGGTTGGGGGCCGGTGTAATGGTTAATGTATTTTACTTCACAAAGTACAGAGTTTGTTTCCCTCCTCAGATACATTTGGAATGCATGGCTAAGTTTAAAAAGGCCCATGTGGTTGTTATACTAGTATACACCTATGAACAAGCCAAATAGCCTTATCATTCCTCTTGGCTATGAGAGGCAGACATTAGGATGCAGGTTAACTTTGCCAACCCTATGGACCCCACACCACCTAACTTCCTCCCTGCAGAGAATTGTGGATATTGTGACTTGCTGTCCATAAGGATGCACATTTTCAATCACACATGTCAACTACCTTACCAATGCAGTGAATGATTTTTCAGTGAGGAACCACTATGACCTATGTACTGCAGCCGTACAGCTACACTTTTTATAGGTATGAACCAAGTATGGGCAGACCACCTCCCCACCCAGGATGGATGGTCTAGGACTGGTCATGTATTCCTATCCTCACTAGCACAAGTCATCCACTGCCAGTGCTGTTATCTGAATACAGGAAGTCTGGGTCATAGTTAGGGCTCCATCCTTATAGAGTATAGATATTAGTATTGTAGTTTACAGTTCTATGTCATTTTCAGTATGATAAGTAAAGTCACAAAGTAAACTGCCATTTAGAGTAAATAGGTCAGCATATCTTTCCAAGATATGAAATGAAAACTTTAAATTCAAGTTTTTTTTTTTTTTTTTTTTTTTTTGCAGTCTGACAGCCTGTCACTACATTCTTCTTCTGAGGCATAACAGATTGTATAAAATCAGCAAATTACTGTTTCTGAGACTAGAGTTTACAAATCATGTGCTCTTTGAACATGCAAATCTTGTTCACTGGCAAGTCTAGTAATTATTGGTTCTTAGACTGTCTAAATCATATTAATTGTGAGTCGCCAAATAATCGTATTGTGGCCTCTAATATGCTTTTGCACACTGTGAATGAACTTTATCATATCCATCTGTTCACAATCTGATCTTCTCAAAATATTACTTTACTGTATTGATGCAGATGAAACAATAAATTACACTGTTTTTAAACACATAACACATCACCATCTGACCCAATGGTTTCACTTTGTGACCAGAATACATGAGAAATGAAGCTTTTGACTCAGACAGCGAGTTTCTCAAGCCCAGTTCTTGGAGTGTAACTTTAATTTGTAAAGTTGCATTCTTTGCTATCTGGCTTAAATGAAAGAAATCTTTCATTTATGGAGAACCTTTCAGTACAGTGATTTATCTTTGGCAATATTGATGCTTTTCTTTGCCAAGTAATAGCGCATGCAGCATTAACACATACTCATCAACATCTTTTAGAAAAAGATCATCCAATTCAGAGAATTGTTCAGGTCAGCAACTACATAACAATCTATTTCCTTTACATCAGTCACTTGAAAAACATTTCCATTCACTTTTTTGTCAGTTTACATGCTAGAAAAATGTTCAGGTTGGCCATACTTTTACATTGGGTTCCTATTAGAAGACCGAAGACACATTCTTTCAAATGCGTCTTGGTCAAACAAAAGATTGAAAAGACAAAATATCAAAGCAGCTTTTAAGCAAATTCTTTCCCTGGGAAAGAATTCACTTGGTCGCGTCATTACTTTGCCGTTTTCACCACTGTAGTGCGGACTCGGAGTTGGTATATTTAAGTAGGGGGTGTGGGGGGGTGAAGCCCCCACTTAATGTAATGTCTAAAGTGTTTTCTTTTTTCTTTTTCTTTTTTTGTTGGAACAGCAATTTTTTTCCCTTGGAAAAAATTTGCTGTTCTGACAGTTCGACATTGTAAGCTTTCGCTTACATAGGGTCGATCAATCACCGTTCGCTTTTTAAGCATTCGGTGATCTAATATAGACCCCTTACATTTTCCATTCAGTGCTGGGCACATCTTTTTATCATAACTGTACCTTGAACAAAGCAATGTAAAGCGTGAATTTGTGTAGCCACTGGTTGCACTGTTCTGTTAGAGTATCTAGCCAATGCCAGAGATGCTGGCTGGTGGAGTGAATGACAATATGGCCTTCATGGTTTATTTAAAAAGAAATTGTAGAAATTGAAAAGCAGCCCATGATTTTCAACTGTACTTAAATCAATGGTGGCTTTTTTCACTGGAATTGTACTATTTTTCCTTTAATTTATATACAACTGTTTCTCAAAAATCCTATAACTTAACATCCCTACAATCAGACTCCTCAATGATGCACATTTCTTCAAAGATACATTAAAACTGCTCCTGCTTGACTCCTGGTTATGCCCATGCTATTCCACGGGTTAAATAGTTCCTAAGCTGCCACTCGTATGTACACACGCATGTCAGTGACTCTTATTTTTCTGTTTTCTACTCTTCTTATGACAAAATGCATATAATTATATCTGACCTCATGCACTACTTCCTAACTGCACCCAATGCTAATTATGTTGCTGCAAAATCTACTTATTTATTTATTTCATAATTATCTGCTTTATTTATCTTCACTTTGTATGTAATGCTGCTAATGTTACCTGTGCATTCTGTATGTTGTATAAGTACCACTATAAATACTTCTCATGGAGCTTTGTATATAATGCTGCTAATGTTACCTGAACATTCTGTATGTTGTATAAGTACTAGTGTAAATACTTCTCATGGAGCTTTGTATATAATGCTGCTAATGTTACCTGAACATTCTGTATGTTGTATAAGTACTAGTGTAAATACTTCTCATGGAGCTTTGTATATAATGCTGCTAATGTTACCTGAACATTCTGTATGTTGTATAAGTACTAGTGTAAATACTTCTCATGGAGCTTTGTATATAATGCTGCTACTGTTACCTGAGCATTTGATATTTTGTATAAGTACTACTGTAAATACTTCTCATGGAGCTTTGTATATAATGCTGCTAATGTTACCTGAACATTCTGTATGTTGTATAAGTATTAGTGTAAATGCTTCTCATGGAGCTTTGTATATAATGCAGCTACTGTTACCTGAGCATTTGGTATATTGTATAAGTACTACTGTAAATACTTCTCATGGAGCTTTGTATATAATGCTGCTAATGTTACCTGAGCATTCCGTATGTTGTATAAGTACTAGTGTAAATACTTCTCATGGAGCTTTGTATATAATGCTGCTAATGTTACCTGAGCATTCCTTATGTTGTATAAGTACTACTGTAAATACTTCTCATGGAGCTTTGTATATAATGCTGCTAATGTTACCTGAGCATTCCGTATGTTGTATAAGTACTAGTGTAAATACTTCTCATGGAGCTTTGTATATAATGCTGCTAATGTTACCTGAGCATTCCTTATGTTGTATAAGTACTACTGTAAATACTTCTCATGGAGCTTTGTATATAATGCTGCTAATGTTACCTGAGCATTCCGTATGTTGTATAAGTACTACTGTAAATACTTCTCATGGAGCTTTGTATATAATGCTGCTAATGTTACCTGAGCATTCCTTATGTTGTATAAGTACTACTGTAAATACTTCTCATGGAGCTTTGTATATAATGCTGCTAATGTTACCTGAACATTTGGTATGTTGTATAAGTACTACTGTAAATACTTCTCATGGAGCTTTGTATATAATGCTGCTAATGTTACCTGAGCATTCTGTATGTTGTATAAGTACGACTGTAAATACTTCTCATGGAGCTTTGTATATAATGCTGCTAATGTTACCTGAGCATTCCATATGTTGTATAAGTACTACTGTAAATACTTCTCATGGAGCTTTGTATATAATGCTGCTAATGTTACCTGAGTATTCCGTATGTTGTATAAGTACTACTGTAAATACTTCTCATGGAGCTTTGTATATAATGCTGTTAATGTTACCTGAGCATTTGGTATGTTGTATAAGTACTACTGTAAATACTTCTCATGGAGCTTTGTATATAACGCTGCTGAATGCTGTCTGGGTATTCTGCATGTTATATAAGTACTAGTATAAATAGTTCTCATGGAGGTTTGTATGTAATACAGCTAAATGTTACCGGAGCATTCTGTACGTTGTATAAGTACTACTGTAAATACTTCTCGTGGAGCTTTGTATATAATCCTGCTAATGTTACCTGAGCATTCGTATGTTAAACACTTCTCTTCCAGCTTTGTATATAATGCTGCTAAATGCTATCTGGGTTTTCTGCATGTTGTATAAGTACTACTGTAACTACTTCTCGTGGAGCTTTGTATGTGATGATGCTAATGTTACCTGAGTATCCTGTATGTTGTATAAGTACTACTGTTATTATTTATTGCGGAGCTTCTCTCCCAGGGCCTCTGCTGAACAGGGGCTTGCTTGCCTAGTCTGACTTTTCTGGTAAACAAATGGAAATAAATAATAAGAAATACATTACTGTTTCATATTTTTTTTCAAATTCTTTTAATTGTTTTTGTTTTGGACATTCATTCTATTTGCCATGAAAATTGTCATTTTTCAGTTAATAGTTTGTTTTGTCTTCTGCTCAAGTACCATTATGTACTGGGTATGTTACCTTTTTTACAACAAAATTTCTGCTCGTAGTCTACTGGTATCATTTTGAATCATGGGTTGTGTTTTTAAATCCAGAGCCTCTCAGTCCTGAAGTTGAAGTGGACAATGTCATGTTGCAGGTGTTAAAGCTGCAAACTGGCCAAAACCTCATTGAAGACACAGATTTGCTGGGAATATTCTTAACCTGCTTGACACCATTGCTGTTCTCTGCTAGTGCATTCAGTTTTACTCATAGACATTAACATGTATGATGGCCAGATGTGGGCATCTAGGAGTCAATATGGGGAGAACTGCACTCTTTACTATTATGGCAGGAACTGAAGGAACAAAACAGAGTCATGTGATATCCTGCCTTCCTTTGTGACGCTTAAAGACACACTGCACTGTACATCGCAATCATCCTTGAACTGAGGGATTCCAGATGACTGTGTGTGTGTGTGTGTGTGTGTGTGTGTGTGTGTGTGTGTGTGTGTGTGTGTGTGTGTGTGTGTGTGTATGTGAGAGACAGAGAGTCTCTGTTTGTAATCTACAATAGACTGGCATCACATCCAAGACCAAAGGACTGATTCTGAATTATGTGTCTATTGATTGCTGAAATGTCCAAAACTGGCTCTTACAAAACCCTGTTATTGTTGTACTGCAAGGTACCAACTTGTAGCCTAGCTGTTCCGCCTTTTATCTACTTATTCTTTTTGTTACCAGGCAGGAATAATGTCATATATGACATTTTCAGACTCAGACCAGGTGGTATTGGCCAAAAAGGAGAAAAATAAAATATACAAAATAGATGCAATAATACAAGTAAACAGATAAGAACTAGACATGTATTATGCTGTACAATAAAACAACACAACTACATTCAATGGAATATATGTGGATATCTTTTTCAATTTAATTTATTTCATTTTACTAAAAAAAATTGTTAATGAGAATAGAACACTGACCAAAAGTGGACAATTTTCTGGCCAGACTGGGAAGGATACAGAATGTGGTAAACAATACATGAAACATTATGCACAACCATCTGTAATGCTCAGTGAGTCATATAGTTACACAAGTGAAACAAAAAATAGATTTAAGATGAGTAATAAAAAAATGGGCTATTACAAGTTAAAGTACAATATTTACAGATTAGTAAACAGATATAAGATATGAGTACAATATAAAAAAATCAGGGAAAATGCAATAATAGTCTGTTAAGTGGTGCAGTTACCGTATCATGCACACACATACATGCACACACACACACACACACACACACACACACACACACACACACACACAAACACATGTATATATATTAAAAACTTTAACTGCCTCATAGTTCACTGAAACTTATAAAAAACATAAACCTTGTGGAAATGAAGGAAAGCAGCAGGTAGTTGTTTCACAGCAAAAAAATTAATCAATATAACTCCAGCAGTATTCAGCAAAATATTGATTTAATTCCAGCAGTGAAATGTTCACAATCTTCCAGCAAAAATAGATAAAAAACAGTGGTGAAATATCCACATAACAGCAAAACAAAAAAAGTAAGTATTTAAGCACTTTTGTTCATTTGCTATTACATTGCAAAGGCGAACTTCATCAGAAATATCACATAAATGGGCGTACCAAATTTAATGTAAATCCAGTGATTTAGTTTACAATATGTACAAAGTTTCACAACATGTGAGAAATTAGACTAAAATAAATTAGAGATGTGAAGAGGAGCAAAGGATCTTAATGTTTTCAATTACACTGGAAAAGAATTAAAGTCGTACCTCTCAACTGTACAGATTTTTGCAGAATGTCCAGATTTTTGCCTCATATTTTTGGTCTGTTTTTCATAAAATTGTGGTTTTCTGGCAAATTAGTGGCAAATTATTAAACACTTAATTTAGAAAATAATGATACAAATTTGAGTTTCAGACGTCATCCCCTTCAGAAAATTCATGCTAATGCAAAACTCGTTATTCTATCAACTTTCTAAGTTTGTAAGAGTAATATTTAAAACTTGTCCCTATTTTTGGCCTTTGTCCCACTTTCATTAATGGCTTTGTCCAGATTTCTGCTCTAAGAGGTTAAGAGGTATGATTAAAGTAGACTTAAGTGATATGACCTGATGGGTTACAGACACATTCTGCGTTAATAATTCAATGTGATTTTACTAGAGAACAAAACTTGGAATAGGAGAATGAGCCTTTAATTTGAGCTGGCAGGGACTCCCTCAATGTGGGCCGGGAAACTGAGAATGTATGGTCAGAGATATGTAGTTTGGAGTGTGGGATTTGGGTTTTGGGGCCTGAGTGGTTCAAGTTTCTTAGATTGTATGGGGGGGTATGTCTATTAGTTTTGAGGTTAAAGGAGGGAGAGTATGCTCATGTAGAAGTTTAAACAGTTGTGATCCTAGGAGCAGGTCTGCTCTTGGGTTAACTGGGAGCAAGTTTCTCTTGTTTAATGTTATACAGTGATGTTCATTTATTAGGTTGCCTGTAATAAATGTACATGTTATTTTTTCTAGTGTATTAATAGTGGTGGAGTTTTTTTTTTTTTTTGTAGAGGCTGCTGATATAAGAGTGAGACCAAATTCGAGTTCAGGAAGTAAGATTCCTTTTTGTATTGTAGATCGGGTGGAGTGTGAGAGAAAAGGGAATATTTTTTGTGCCCAGAAAAGTAGGAGATTAATTTTTGTAACAAGATGCAGGCAAACGTTGAATGAGGGGTGGAACCAGAGACCATGGTAATTGAAAGAGAAGGGAAGTAATCTTTGGAAAACGGGGTGCTGATACCACTTCGTTTTGTGACCCAGCACTGAGTGCCTGATGATGGGTCAGCACCACATGTGATAATTGTATATCTTGTTATACGCAGCTCTTATCCTTACTTTCTACACAGGTTAAACCACTACTTCTCTCTCAAATGTTAGTGCTGCCTCTGATTTTGCCTTAAATTTCTACTTAGTCTCTTAAAAACAATGACTTTGCAAAAAAATAAAACTACAATCCTAACGGATACTTAATAATGTCAGACATTATAGCTAAAGACCTTTTAAGCTTGAGAAATCTATATTGATGAGGGTGATCTTGATTTGGTATCTACTACCCCAATGACCACTAGGGATGAGTCAGGTGATCTGTTCGGCTAGGTGGCTAGGACTGGCCATCTCTCTGATAAAAGAACGGTATCATAGCTGCATTCCACTGCCAGACCCTCAAAGCAAAAGTGTTCTACTTATACCAATCCTACTATAACATCAGCTTTCCAAGAGAATAAGAACATTTAGAAATTGTTCTCAGTTCTAGCTTGTCAGTGACCCAGCAGGTCATACACTTGCCTTTGGTGCAGAAGGCTGTGGGTTCTATTCCCACACCAGCTAGATCAATTACTGGCAGTGCAGTATGAGGGGGGATCTTACACTTCTAAGTGTGATGTCTTTTGGGTGAGACATTAAACTGAAGCTCCAGATGCTTGAGGTGGTGGTAACTCATGGATGTAGAAGATCCCATGGCACTTATCAAAGCCAGTAGGAGATGTTTCCTAATTTCCTGACCAAATTTCCTCTAGTAGTATAAATACCACTTTGGGTCTCCCCTGAAAAGAGGCTACTAGCCTAGTGAGGCTAACCTGGTTAGCAAATAATAAATAAATATGTTGTCCTTAATTCATGAGTGAGCAGGCCTTCTGGTAATTTTTAATTACTTTATCTGCATCTTTGCCTTTGTAGAAATACACAACAGGGACTTTGTTCCAGACATCAGAAAATACAGTGTACCAAGCTCAACTAATGATCTAGTCATTGCTAAGTGAGATTACATCAACCTCTAATAGTAGGAATTTAGTCAGCAAGCAAATATTATATATGTAAAATAAATAAATAAATGTTACCAGTTGATGCATCCTTATTGTTTCTGGGAGCTCATCTATCTTCATGGGTATTATAGATATGAGTGGAAACAGTGGAAAGTTTTTATTACACAGGTAGTAATTACCAACATTTGACACACCTGTAGCAGGTAAATGACAGGTGGATTAAGTCATAATTATTTATCCATAGCTGTGGAAATTCATTACAGTTCCCTGCAAAACAAAGTATGGAACTCCCACTAGTATGCATGGAATCGTCACATATAAGTGAAACTATCACTGGTGGTATTGGAATCACTACTAGCGTGAATAGAATGGCCACTAATGTTATTGGAAACACCAATGGTAGTATTAGATTTACTACCAGTGTGATTAGAGTGATCACTAATGGCAATGGAACCACCACTGGTGGTATTGGAATCACTACTAGTGTGAATAGAATGACCACTAATTTTAAAGAAAACAGCACCGGTGGTATCAGGATCAATACTAGTGTGACTAGAATGACCACTAATGTTAATGGAACCACCACTGAGGGTATTGGGATCACTACTAGTGTGAACAAAATGACCACTAATGTTAAAAAAAAACACCACTGGTATTAAAAGAACACTAGTGTAAATAGAATGGCCAGTTGTTCTAATGAAATACCCATTCAGCACATGGTTAATTCCTATGCAAAAAGACAATGTTAAGCTAAAAATAATGGTTAGCAGAATTCTAGAGCATAGTGATTATAGCAACAACCCCAGGAAGGCTGCTGGTGCAGACAACATGCTAGACAAGGTGTTAAAAGGCTGTGCTGATCAACTATGTACAGTGCTCAAAGAAATATTTAACACCTCTCTTGCCATGAAGTATCCTCATGATACAAGGAAATTAACATCATCCCACTACCTAAGAAAACCACACCCTCCAGCCCTAATGACTACAGACCAGTCTTCTCTGACATCCAATGTTATGAAATGTTTGAGCAGCTGATCAAAAAAGCATCTTTCATCATGCCTTCCACCTAATTGTGACCCTCTGCAGTTTGCGTGCAGAGCTAATTGATCCACTGTTGATGTCATATCAGTAGGACTACACATCTCACTTGAGCATTTAGAGAGTAAAGACAACTATGTGAGGATGCTGTTCGTAGACTTCAGCTCTGCATTTAATACGGTGGTGCCAATGCAGCTGATAGAAAAACTGGCACATTTAGGAAATGTAGACATCTCTGTAACTGGATCCTGGGCTTCCTGACTGAGAGACCACAGAGGGTGTGTTCAGGTAAGAACACATCAAAGTGCATCACAGTTAACACTGGGATTCCACAGGGATGTGTTCTCAGCCCACTGTTATTCACCATCCTGACCCATGACTGCTATAATAAGCACAAGTCCAACCATATCATTAAGTTTGCTAATGATACCACAGTCATGGGACTCATCACAAAGGAGGATGAAAGGGCGTACAGAGAGGAGATGGCATCTCTGATCAGATGGTGTGAGAGGAACAACCTTGACCTGAATGTAAGCAAAACCAAAGAGTTTATCATTAACTTCACAAAAATGAGAACAAACCACCCAGTCCTCAGGATTAATGGTGAGAGTGTGGAGAGGGTTAAGAGTGCAAAATTCCTGGGTGTACATACATCAGAAGATTTCTCGTGGTTGGTAAACACCAGCCAACTGGTCAAGAAAGCAATGCCTCCACTTTTTAAGAAAGCAGAAAAAAGCTAAGCTTCCTCCTCATATTCTCTGCACCTTCTGTAGAGGTTCAGTAGAGAGCATCCTCACCTGCAACTTCATGGTGTGGTTTGGAAACTGCACTGTTACAGAAAGGAAGGTGCTACAAAGACTGATGAGGGTGGCAGAGAAGGTTAACAGGTTCCAGTCTTCCATCAATACAACATCTTTATTCTGCAAGAAGCATCCAAAAGGCCACCAAAATAATACAGGACAACATGCATTCTGCACATGGACTGTTTAACCATCTGGCATTGGGCAGGAGATATTGCAGCATCCACTGCAGGACTACAAGATTCATAGGTTCATAGGTGTGTACTAGGCTAATAGCCTTGGAGCCTTTACAAACGTAGCCCATAGAAGTGCCTTGGCATCGTGCCACCCAACGTTAGTTCCCAGTGCCTCTATCAAGTAGAGCTACTGGAGTGATCCCTGGGGTGAACTTTCTATTTCCCATCCACTCATGGAGAATTCTCTTGAAGACGGCCAATGAGGTGCTCTGCTTGACATGTATGGTAAGTCTATTCCAGAGCATGGGCAGTCTCTGGGTTATGAACCTGTCCCTCCAGCATGTTCTGTTGATTGTGGTAATGAGGTTGAGGTCTCTGGAGCGTGTGGTGGAGAGTAGCAGTTTCTACCCTACAGTGATTAGACTTCTAAACTTGGGCACTAGTTGCAGGGGTCTAGACACATAATAAGTCAATTTTTAATTATTTGTGCAATATATACTTACATATATTCAAGTAAGAGCAATATTTATTTACTATATCCATAGTCAGTATTATTTAACTCACTCAAGTGCAATATTAAACAAATAACTTAGGCATTTCAATCTGTAGTGAGTTTTGTATTATTTTAAATAGGGTAGTTAATTTAACTCAGGGGAGTGTATTCTTTTTGTATATGAGGGCTGGTAAATGCCTCTGCTCTTTCTTGCATGTATTGGGGTAGTATTGTATTTGTTATTTATGTTTATTCCTCTACTTGTATGTGTTGTTTCATTTTCCTTTGCAATCTTAAGAATTGAGCTGATTCACAAAATTTCATTTAGGCTACACGTGTGTTGTTCTAAATGACAATAAAGTTTACTTTGACTTTTTGTCCTTCATGTACATTTTATAGAGTCATAGGATTTACAAGGCGACTGAGCCACGGGTCCATTTCCTTCTCTGAAAGGCACTTATATCTGCCTAGATTGATATTCAACCCAGTTTCCCTTGTAGCTATGGCATGCCCTTCTACTTCCTACTTAGCATACAAAGCATTCTGCCCTGGATCACCCATGTGTACCACATGCTTTTTACTTTGCTTTGGGGCATGTTTCTATCCGGTGTTAGAAGGCTGTCCACATAGTCCAGGGTCCCTACATTTGTAGGCATAGGATCACCTGGAAAATCATTCAGTTTCATCAAATTAGCCTGTTCAGTCTTAGGCCTTCCACTGGATTTGTCCCCAAGTTATGGAGAACTGCTGTGGTCATCCCACTTCACAATGGAGGACCCATCACTGACCCTGGTAACTACAGCCCAATAAACATAACCAGCCTTATCTGTAATGCAGTGGAGTGCAACATTATAGAATTTCTATACTGAGAACATTGGCAGTGTATAATACCTTGACTCAAGCCAGTTTGGGTTTATTAAAGGACAATCCTGTTTCCTAAACTTAGTGGACTCCTTTGAACCTTTAATGTAACTAGCCTAGTCCAGATACAGAGTTGTTGTATCCAAGACTGTTGGTAAGCTTCTGAGCCCCACAAGCCTTTCTGTGTTGGAGGAAAGCCTTCTAGCTTATCAGTGGGAGTGGTAAGCACTAGGTGGCCTGTCTACCATGAGAGGAGAGGTTCCTGGCCCATAAATTGTAGTTTATTGACCATTTGGACAGTTTGTCTGTCTCTTTCAACTTTCTGGTTTAAAAGACCACATCTGTGCTTGTTTCCTATCTTTCCTGTAACTAACCTACTGGTAGCACTAGAAAGCCTTAAACTGATATAAGCCTTCTAGCTTAAGAGAGAGACTTTGGAGTGATTAAGTATAATTTTTCTGTACTTTCTTGCTGTACTTAACTGTTTTCTGCCTAAACTCAGATTTTCCAGCATTTATTGTTATTTAAAAGCTTGTTTTTTTACATATTGTACTTATGTGACTGCCTGCACTTTTAAAAAGCTGCTTTTTGTTTAAATACTTTGTTTAACTGTTGTAGGCTACACACCAAAGTGTGATAGCCTTTTCTGATCGTTTGTAGTCGTTTAAAGCTGTTTTAAGTGTATTTTTTTTACTGTTTTTGCCTTATCTTTTCAAAAACAAAACAAAAAAAATCCTTGTTTCCCACCTTTCTAAGCTAGTATAGTCCAGTTTTCAGGCAAGTGCTGAATTCAGGGCTGTGATACTAGTTTCTGAGTTGCCCATACCTTACTTGGATAGAAGGAAGTTTTTCTGTTCACCTGTGAGAGAGGGGAGCTTTGAGCAACCTATCTGTCCCTGGAGGAGTGGTTCCAGCCCAGAAGTTAGTAGTTTATTGGCCATTTTGGGCTAATTTCTCTCTCTTTCATTTCCCTACTATAAAAACCGCGTTTGCACGGTTTTGCGCACCGGGCAGTGCCGGTTAGCTACAGTTAAATTATTCCCGGCTCCACTATGTCTCCTCTTCAGTTTTTCCCTTGAAACTAGTCTAGCTCTCAACCTAAGCAACCAAAAAGCATCTTACAGACCAGCACTTGCTCAGACCTAATAGCAAGCACTAACATACCCTGACACTGATTGCCCAGCAGGGCAAGGCTCTTTATTCTCCCCTCACCAACCAAGCGACTAAGCAGCTCACCCTATTATTCAGGCATGACCAAAGGGCAACTTCAGGTGTACTCTCCAGTCCAGCTGGTGAATCTGGGTATCCTGAGGCAATGTTACAACTGCCTCATGTACACAGACAACCCTCTCCTCCTACCACAAAACACTAACATATGTGAGAGATGCAATTGTACAGCCAAACTGGAAGCTAAGCAGTCTTCACCCAAGACTGGAACAGACAGTCAAGAGGAGAAGGTTAACACTTGCACCACAACTCCAGCCGCACACAGACCTACTAAAACAGCACTGGCAAAAAATACACATAATTACACAAAATCATACTTGGAGGCTCTAAATAAAAACCTGCAAAAGCATCAGAGACCTCCAAAGCAGACACCAAAACAACCTGCACTTCCCGTCACAAACCAGACAATACATAAAACACAAAATCAGTGTGCCGCACAATCACAGCCCTTAAGGTGAAATAACATACCTAACACACTAGTAATAGGTGACTCTATAGTCAGGCACACTGACGTCCCACTCACTAGGCTGGACAAACAGAAGGTTACTGTTAGCTGCCTGTCGGGAGCCAGAATCTGCCACATAACAGAAGCACTTCAGGTCACTCCAGAACAAGTACAAATATGGTCATTGGTCATGTTGGTGTGAATGACCTGAGACGTACCTCCCTGGACTACTTGAAAAGAGACATGGAAGAGCTCCCTGATCATGTAGCCCAGGCTGGTATGACCCTGACCCTGAGTAGCATCCTGCCTCACCAAGAATGATACCTAAGTATAAAGAAAAAATGATCAATTTCAACAATTGGCTAAGCTTCTGCTGTCATTCAAAGGGGATCCAGTCTGTCAGCCTGGGTTGACATGCTCGACAAGCCACGTTGCTTCGTAAGAGACGGCTTGCACCTGTCACCCCTAGGCTTTCGAATACTGGCCAAGGCTCTTGCTGCCCCCATAGTGCCTTTTTTAGGCAAGGCTCTAAAGTTAAACCCACCTCTGTAAACAGCACAATTAGCAAAAAACTGAGGGTTATACTACTCAATGCCAGGAGTTTAAATCTCAAAATGCACACGCTCAAAGCACTCCTCAGTATGGAGAACGTCAACATCTGTGCAGTAACTGAAACCTGGTTCAAGGCTCCAGAGAGCACCCCAGCACTACTGGGCTACAACTCATACCACACGTTTCGGCCACAGAACACAGACCGAAACACAAAAGGAGGGGATGTATCCATATTCATCAAGGATACCTACACCTCCAGGTTAGTGGCACAGCATGATACCTCTGAGATCATCCATGTGCAATTAACATCAGCCAAATCTGCAATGCAAATTGTGGCCTGCTACAGATCACCCTCCATGACCTAGGACCACCACTCCACCTTTCTGGAGACACTGGAAAACATGAAGGTCCTACCAAACACCCTGATATTGGGCAATTTCAATTACCCTACCATTCACTGGGAAAACTACTAGAGTACAAATTCCCAGACCTAGCGCTTCCTGGAATTCATCAACTCAAATGCCCTGGATCAGCTGGTAAACTCACCTACCAGAGGTGAAAACATATTGGACCTGGTCATCACCAACATGGGCAATAGGTGTTCCACACCAGAGGTCAACCCGTCACTGGTTAGATCAGACCATAAACTAATCACTCTGGATGTCCACACCCCACCACCACCTCCAACTAAGGAAACCACAGTAAAAAACTTTTCTAAAGCAAACTTCACCTTACTTAAGACATAGGTGGTAAGTTTCACAGCCTCCACGCTAAAGGATAACGCTGCCCAAGATGCAGAAACCTTTACAAATGCACTCTATGAGCACCTACAAGGATGCATGGATCATGCCATCCCTAGCAAAACCAAGACTCACTCCTCTAAGAGAAGGAAACCAGTTTGGTGGACCCCTGCAATAAACAGGTTATACAATAGAAGAAGGAAATTAGTTCAGAAAAAAAGCAAATCCCAAGAAGGAAAGACATCCCTGATCAGTATCAGTGAGAAACTGAGGTCCCTCATGAAATCATCCAAGGCTAACTTCGACAGAAAAATAGCCAAGGATTCAAAAGATAACAACAAAGCCTTCTTTAGCTATGTTAAGAATCTAAGTGGCAACTCGCAGATATGCACTGAACTAGTGCAAAATAGCACAAAATATACTGAACCTACTGATATTGCCAACATCCTGGCAGATAGATTCAGCGCAAACTTTACCCCCCTCTCACCTCCATAAGGGCCCACAACAATACCGGAAAAGTGTAGTGTCCCAGAAATCGCAGATGCACAGATGAAAACAGCCCTTTCAAAAGCCAAAAACACAGCGTCAATGGGACCAGATGGTGTCCCAGGCTGCGTCTTGCACGAACTACAGAATGAACTAACCCGCCACCTAAACACGCTGTTCAACCTCAGCCTCTCCAGAGGCCATGTGCCCATAGAATGGTGCACAGCAATGGTTATTCCTCTCCACAAAGGAGGGGCCACAACTGACTCCTATCGCCCCATAAGCCTGACTAGCCTGGTCTGCAAGGCTATAGAGCGCGTCATCATGGAACTCATTAACAAAGACATTGGGAACTTCCAAACACTTTACCCGACCCAGTTTGGCTTTGTTATCGGCAGATCATGCCTACTAAACCTGGTTGATTTCTTCGAGACAGTCACCAAGGCCATAGACGAGGGAAAGGTGGTTCACACAGCCTACCTTGACCTCGCCAAGGCTTTCAACACCATTCCCCACTCGGGTATTACAGAAAAACTCACCAGCCTGAACATAAACCCCTACATCATGAGATGGGTTGCCAACTGGCTTACAGACAGAACTCACATGGTAAGAATAGCGGGCTCCAGGTCCGACTCTAAACCAGTCACAAGTGGTGTCCCGCAAGGCTCGGTCCTGGGACCCCTACTGTTCAACATATACTTCTCAGAAGTACAGGCAAACACAGGAGGACTATGGCTAACCAAGTTCACCGATGACTGCAAACTGGGAGCCATAACTGACTCTCTGGCTGACACGGACATCCTCCAAAAGGGCCTTACTGAGACGGACACCTGGTGTCAAAGTCATGGCCTCAAGCTAAATGCCAAAAAATGCATAGTCATCCCATTTGGGAAAAACAAAACACCCACGAATTACCACATAGGTGGCAGCCCCCTTAATACAGAAGAGGTAATAAGAGATCTGGGGACCCAGGTAGATAGTAATCTCTCCTTTGACAATCATATTGTCAATGTAGTTAGGAAATCCTTCTATGTGGCCCATCTAATTACTAAAGGGTTCGCATCTAGAAATAAAGAGGTTATAGTGTCCCTCTACTCGTCACTCATTAGACCCATCTTAGAGTACAATGCCCCATTTAGGATGTACCTCACAAGATACTTCCAACAGCTGGAAAGACCACAAAAGTACCTCACCAAGAGGATTACTGGTCTCAAACATATGTCCTATGCAGCTCGACTGGAAAAACTCCGGCTGTACTCAGTGGCATATCGCTTACTCAGCAGTGATCTCTGCTTGACTTACAAAGCCATGTCCAACTCAGAATTGATGGACATGCTCCATCTAAAGAAATCCAAGTCACTGTGAGCCACATGCTCTAGTGAGCTAAACCTCACCACAACAATAAATAGAACATGCTGGAGGGACAGATTCCTGTCACAGAGAGTCCCCATGCTTTAGAACAAAATTCCAAATTACATCAGGCAGAGCCCCCTCACTAACACTGTTCAAGAGAAACCTTGACGAGTGGATGGGTAACAGAAAATACACCCCTGGGATCACTTCATTGGCTCTGCTTGATAGAGGGTCAGTTAATCAATGGGGCAGTGAAAGCTGACACACTCTGTCTAAGCTTATAAATGCCCTAGGGCAGATAGCCTAGTACCTAACTATGAACCTATGAACAAGTGACTGATGCATCAGATGACATTAAATTGGTACACATCACTTACCTCAGCCTGGCAAAGGCCTTTGACACCATCCCACGCTCTGGCATTGTTGACAGGCTAAAACAATTAAATGTAAATACCAGATAGCAAGCTGACTCACTAATCAAACCCAGTCTATTAGTGTAGTGGGCATGTTGTCATTAAGAAAGGTTGTTACTAGTATAGTTCTTCAGGGATTGGTTATAGGACCACATCTCTTCTCTATTTACTTAATTTAATATCAATGCTGATGTCAAGGACCTGTGGCTGGCCAACCTTGTGCATGACTGCAAAGTTCAAGCTGTCTTAAACTCACAGACTGCCTCCCTGATTCTCCAGGAGGACTTAACATGTACTATAAGCAGTGCCAGGAGCATATGGCCTAAGGCTAAATGACAAGAAATGTAGTCTAGTGTCCTTCAGTAAACATGGGCATCCATGCACCTTCCACATGTCACTCCTCTGAATACTAATACAGTTATTAAGGACCTGGGCAGTTTCATTCAACATGAACTATCCTTTGGCCACCATGTATCTACTGCTCTTGCTAGGAAATCCTTCTATCTAGCCAGACTGATTACCAAGGCTATATCTTCTAGGTTAAGGGAAGTTATTATTCCTCACTACAGCTCCCTTTGCACACCCATAAACACCCCTTTCATTATGTACCTGTCTGAGCATATGGCTCAGCTTGAAAGACCTCGATGTTTCTTCACAAAGAAAGTTAAGAGCATATCTTCAACGTGCTATGCAGACTGCCTTGATTTTTTTTCTTCTCTGTTTCCTATAGACTTTTGAAGAGGACTGCTGCTTTGCTTAAAAAGCCTCAAAAGATCCATTCCTGAGTAATTTCCTACATATTTGCAAAACAAACAACGCTATAAACACTCATTTGAATGAACTAAACTTCTGGTGCGTAAACAGGACCTGCTGGCAGGGCAGATGCCTCTTTTGAGGAAGGCCTCTTGTATGGAATAGACTTTCCCTAACTGTTAAGCAAAATAGCTCCTTGAACCTCTTGAAACACAATCTGGATGAATAGATAGAAAACGGTAAATTCACCCGTGGTCTTCCCGCCCCAAACTCTCATTGAAAGGAGAAGAAATTAGGTAGTAGTTACTTCATTTTGAAGGCTACTGGGAAATGGGATTTTGGCTAGGCTACAAATTTTCTGTCTCATCAACAGCCTAGTATGGACAGATGATCCTATAACTTTATCAATAAAAACATTAGCTGAAAGCTGAAAGGGAGATCTTTAGCAAGGAAGATCCTAGAGCAGTGTTTTTCAAATGGTGAGAATGGTGGGGAGGCCCCTGCCTCTTATAGGGAAGACTCAAGGAGGTCTAGAAATATAATGCACTTAAACCACCATCTATATGATGCAGTGAAAATGCAGTGAACTGAATCCTACAAATCAACAGGTGAATAATAACTGACTAAGCAAAATGTTGGTTATTTCAAGTGTGTGTGTGTGTGTGTGTGTGTGTGTGTGTGTGTGTGTGTGTGTGTGTGTGTGTGCTGGTTATGGCTCAGTCATCATCTAGGCAGCCATGAGTTTTTTTGGCCTTAACCTTTTCCCTATTGGCTGACATGCATGCTTGCAGATTAAAGGTCCTACCATGCCTTTCCCTTTGAGTGTGCTTACTCTTGCACAAGTCCCATGAAGGCTAACTCATAGATGTAGCTTCTCAGAGCTATGGATGGACTCTCCCTAGCCCATATGATGCATGATGTGCACCCCTCTGTCCAGTAGGTGCTAGCACATCATCAGACCAGACTGTCTCCCTCATCCTTCAGTGGGTGACCAACACTGGCTGCTCACTCCCACCCTCTCTTATAGGCTCCTCCTTCATCTGTTTTGCTAGTTGATTCCTGGTTATCTGGGTTACAATTAGTGCATCATCTCTCTTTGCTGTACAGCCAGCAGCAGAATTTCTATCTGTACCTGACCGGGCATATACAACAACAATTGGAACACCCCCCCCCCAGAGGTTCCTCACAAAAAGAATACAAAGCATAAATCACATGGAATTTTCAGACCACCTCAAAGTCTTACCTTTATACTTGGTCCCCTACAAACTACTAATAAGTGATCTATGCTTTGCTTACAAAGCATTTTCTGATACTGTACTCATGGGCTTGCTGCAAATCTGCAAGTCAATACCCAATTGAAGGATCTAAACCTTGTTTGCAACATAAACAGAATATGTTGGAGGGATAGGTATGTGTCCCAGTGACTACATATTCTCTGGAACAGGTTTCCCATCCATGTCAGGCAGAGTTTGTCCCTGACCCTATTCAAACACAACCTGGAACAATGGAATAGGAAGTGGAAATTTTCCCCCGAGCCAGCACCTGTGCCCCTATAAATGCTTGGCCACCTAAACCCAACTATATGCCATTGGATAATTTATCCTGTCCTTTACATATGGTAAACATGGCTAGGCTTAAAAGGCCTCTTAAGGCCATTAACCTAGTAATCACCTATGAACCTATAAGTAATGACAGACGTGAGTTTCACATTTTGTCATTCGATAAATGCTTACCAACACAAACCCTGTTATGCTAGCAATTTTCGATTCTTGGGCTAAGAGGCTGGGAGAGCATTGGAGGTGCAATATGCTGCAATGTATGGTTCTCACAGCAGAAGTACATTTCTAGGTCATTATTTATATTTATGTATTTGTTTTGTTAATCACATGCAGAAATCTGAGGTGTACACATTCATACAAGGTGTGTGTGTGTGTATGTGTGTGTGTTGTGTGCGCGTGTGCGTGTGCGTGTGTGTGAATTGGTTCCAGCATCTCACAGCTGTCATGGTGTAAAGGAAGGAACTGATTGCAGTAAACGGCAGCATCATCGAACGAGCCATGCTCTTTGAGTGTAATCCTTGGTTTACTTGTTTTCTTCACTTATTATTTGGTTGTGAATAAACTGGACAGTTTGAAGTTTATGAGTTTAATGTTAATATTTTAACTATGAACACATTTTTAAGTTAGCTTAGTTTTGCAGGCCCTTGGGTGAGAAATGCACTGTGTTGGACTACAACAGTGTTTTTCTAGCACTTAGTCCAGATGAATAAGGCCATAAGATGGTAATGAGCTGCTTCCTGTAGCACAGGGTTTGATTCCCTCAGCCTCTATTTACTGTGTGACTCTGATCAACCACTTCATCAAACAGTGCTCCAGGGCTGTCCCTGAAAAGGGATACTTGCGACCAGTCAACTGCCCCAGGCTGTTGGCAAATGCATTATACATTGTCTTTTGAATTTCTGGACCCTTCACAAAGCTGCTAATTACTGCTTCAGTATATGCTATTTGACTACAAATCCCATCATATGCATTTTGTAGTTTAAGGGCTTATCATATGCACTTTCAGTCAATGTGAATTTCAATTAAAGAGAAATTTATGGTTGCTTATGCAAAGTCTGTTTTCAATGTGACACTTTCTCTTTGTTTTGTTTAGCACGTGGTTATAAGTATATTTGCTGAAAAAATTTGAAAGAAAAGTTTTATATTAAATCTGAATGTCTATGATCATCCTTCCTTGCTGCTCCATCAGTTGCCCAAGCTATTAATCGAGGCCTGGACACCTAAGATGTAGTCAGGGCTTTGTCTCTTTACACCACCAATGAAGGGGGCCCAGGTACATTACCCTGCCTGAGCCCCATATGACCATGAGTTGGATCTGAATGACCTATTTGTATCTGAATATTCCGAATATGTGAATAGATAGTAGCCACATCAAATGTCTAGATGCATTTATATACAGGTAGAAGACTTATTGGCCCTCAAGAAGTTCAATTGTAATTGCTTTCATTAATGTTTTTATATGTGTGTGTATATTTTAGGTAGTTAGTAGGCTTGCATTCCAGGAGACCATTGAGGAGCCTAGCCCAAATTCCCATTTGCAACAAAGGGCTATCTGGTTAAGTAACTTGCTCAAGGCCAGACAAATGATGGCTGTGGGAATCAAACCCTGTACAACAAGAGCTACAGCTCACAGCCTTAACCCTCTACGACAACCGCCAGATATATATATATATATATATATATATATATATATATATATATATATATATATAAGATTATTTTTGAAGGAAGTTAATCACTCACATCTTCTGCCTGTAAGAACCTTATTCTACAATCTTGGAAGGTATTGCGTAACGTATTTGTCACTTTCATTCTATTGTTAATATTTACTTTTAGTATTAAGGTCCCTGATCTGGTGGAATGTCCTCTAGTGGCATGTTCCAGGCATAGACTTTCAAACAAAACTACACCAAACATTGCCTATAGATCAGGCAGACATCAGCTCCAAGTAGCTTACAAGAAACATAATATAATGACAAGCCATGAAGCCTTAAAACCCAGAAAACACAGGAAAAGTCAAACAGGCCAAACTGTTGCACTTTGTGCATCACAAATCCAACTAGGCAAAGCACAGCAAAGTAAAACAAAGGAAATTAAAGCAAAGTGAAGCAAAACATGCAACAAATCCTAAAAGTCGAGAGAACTCAACTTTATTTAAATGCTACTGCAGTTCATGTTTTCATCTGTAACTAACAGCAGACATATCAGATAACTCATGAAGCCTTTCTGAATAGTTCAGGTTTTCCAGCTCTATGAGTTTTCAAGTAAGGAATCATACTTTTTCAAGTTGTTTAAGGTAGCATGTCCAAAAGCTACAAAATTCAGCATTATATTCAAAAGTGGATCAGATCTATGAAGTATAAAATGGTACAGTGACCTCCCTGGAGTAACTGGGTACAGTGTAGCCTTTGGGAGTAGATAGATTGCAGAATACAATTTTTGGCTATAATAAATATACAGTGGGCAAAATTTAAATTGCTGTCTACCTTTGTCACTATATCTGTATTGATACTGACATTTTTAATAATTTGACCATTTATTTTATTTTATGATTGCAATTTATGTCCCTTTTGCCAAATCTCATGGTGTTACATTTATTGACACTAAGGGGTTAGAGCTCATAACTACAGCACCAAGTATGCATTTTTTTCTAGACCACCTCGGGCATCTTTTTCTTTTTCATCCAATCCCCATTTTGCTTCCAGTTTTCCTCCCTGCCAATAAGCCCGTCCATCTGCATTGCTCTTCATTCAGCGATGGCGTGGCCAAGTGTCGAGAGTGCTGCCATCATTCGCAGGTTCTAGGTATTGTTTACTGCCCTATAACCCCTCCCCTACATGCCTAGCACCATGTTATGACTGCATGGGCTTGAGAAACAATACAGCGCTCCACCCCCAGGCCCTAAGGGGCATGCACTAATTCATCTATCCTGCACCCCCCAGCCTGATGTCTAGTCTCTCTGAGTTCCAGACTACACTAGAACTCCACAAAAAAGACATTAGCATGCGCTGTCCCTTCCAGAGTAGGAATGCCCCATCCTCCCTACTCTGCAAAAGCCCAAGATGCTAATCAAACCTGGGTTGTCTGGGTCATAGTCAGAGCTTTATCCCTGTATGCCATCAGAGCATCCCAGTCTTGGAAACCTTTGCCATGTTATGAATTAATTATGTTATACAATCTGCATTCATCAGCATATCTGGCTATCCATAACTTATTTCCCGTGTTTATGTCTCAGAAGAATAGTCCAAAAAGAGGTAGTTGTAATACACAACCCTCTAAGATACCACTGGCAATCTCTGTTAGAATAGACTAGTAGCCCCCCAAACATATTGTATCTTACCAGATAACCAGTTTTTACCCACTGACTTGTGCCTGGGGAATAGTACTGACCTGCTTAGTGAGATCAGTATAACCAGCATGCAATGGTATCCCTTTAAGTGCATCTTTTACATATTTAGTGAAAACCACATGATTCAAAAGACAGGAGACATTCATACCTTTACTGTTTCATATCTAATAAAGTAGGTCCAATGTACCATTTTTGGATAAGCATTAGGACCCTCTCCATGATTTTACACAGAGTACTGATGAAACAGATTGGTCTAAAATGTTTTGGTTAGATGGCATTCCTCTCCCGTTTGTGAACTTGTATCACAGTTCAGAGTCATTCCACATACTAACATTCTGTTTCATGGGATTGCTACAGATTTAGTTAGAGTTTCCTTGTTTTTATACGGGAAACAGTGGGTATGCTGCCTGATCCCACAGAAGTCTTTTTTCTTTTTTTTTTTTAACATGTGGCAGCAGTTATCATTTCTGTATCAAATCATCTTGAAAGTTACTGCTTTACTCCTTCCGCAGACCTGCATTGAAAGTTACTGCTTTACTCCTTCCGCAGACCTGCATTGAAAGTTACTGCTTTACTCCTTCTGCAGACCTGCATTGAAAGTTACTGCTTTACTCCTTCCCCAGACCTGCATTGAAAGTTACTGCTTTTCTCCTTCCCCAGACCTGCATTGAAAGTTACTGCTTTACTCCTTCCCCAGATCTGCATTGAAAGTTACTGCTTTACTCCTTCACCAGACCTGCATTGAAAGTTACTGCTTTACTCCTTCCGCAGACCTGCATTGAAAGTTACTGCTTTACTCCTTCCGCAGACCTGCATTGAAAGTTACTGCTTTACTCCTTCCGCAGACCTGCATTGAAAGTTACTGCTTTACTCCTTCCGCAGACCTGCATTGAAAGTTACTGCTTTACTCCTTCACCAGACCTGCATTGAAAGTTACTGCTTTAGTCCTTCCCCAGACCTACATTGAAAGTTACTGCTGTACTCCTTCACCAGACCTGCATTGAAAGTTACTGCTTTACTCCTTCTGCAGACCTGCATTGAAAGTTACTGCTTTACTCCTTCCGCAGACCTGCATTGAAAGTTACTGCTTTACTCCTTCCGCAGTCCTGCATTGAAAGTTACTGCTTTACTCCTTACGCAGACCTGCATTGAAAGTTACTGCTTTACTCCTTCCGCAGTCCTGCATTGAAAGTTACTGCTTTACTCCTTCCACAGACCTGCATTGAAAGTTACTGCTTTACTCCTTCCGCAGACTTGCATTGAAAGTTACTGCTTTACTCCTTCCACAGACCTGCATTGAAAGTTACTGCTTTACTCCTTCCGCAGACCTGCATTGAAAGTTACTGCTTTACTCCTTCCTCAGACCTGCATTGAAAGTTACTGCTTTACTCCTTCACCAGACCTGCAATGAAAGTTACTGCTTTACTCCTTCCACAGACCTGCATTGAAAGTTACTGCTTTACTCCTTCCGCAGACCTGCATTGAAAGTTACTGCTTTACTCCTTCCGCAGAGCTGCATTGAAAGTTACTGCTTTACTCCTTCCGCAGACCTGCATTGAAAGTTACTGCTTTACTCCTTCCCCAGACCTGCATTGAAAGTTACTGCTGTACTCCTTCACCAGACCTGCATTGAAAGTTACTGCTTTACTCCTTCTGCAGACCTGCATTGAAACTTACTGCTTTACTCCTTCCGCAGACCTGCATTGAAAGTTACTGCTTTACTCCTTCCGCAGTCCTGCATTGAAAGTTACTGCTTTACTCCTTCCACAGACCTGCATTGAAAGTTACTGCTTTACTCCTTCCGCAGTCCTGCATTGAAAGTTACTGCTTTACTCCTTCCACAGACCTGCATTGAAAGTTACTGCTTTACTCCTTCCACAGACCTGCATTGAAAGTTACTGCTTTACTCCTTCCGCAGACCTGCATTGAAAGTTACTGCTTTACTCCTTCCGCAGACCTGCATTGAAAGTTACTGCTTTACTCCTTCACCAGACCTGCATTGAAAGTTACTGCTTTACTCCTTCCGCAGACCTGCATTGAAAGTTACTGCTTTACTCCTTCCGCAGAGCTGCATTGAAAGTTACTGCTTTACTCCTTCCGCAGAGCTGCATTGAAAGTTACTGCTTTACTCCTTCCCCAGACCTGCATTGAAAGTTACTGCTTTACTCCTTCACCAGATCTGCATTGAAAGTTACTGCTTTACTCCTTACGCAGACCTGCATTGAAAGTTACTGTTTTACTCCTTCCGCAGACCTGCATTGAAAGTTACTGCTTTACTCCTTACGCAGACCTGCATTGAAAGTTACTGCTTTACTCCTTACGCAGACCTGCATTGAAAGTTACTGCTTCACTCCTTCCGCAGACCTGCATTGAAAGTTACTGCTTTACTCCTTCACCAGACCTGCATTTTCTGCTTCTTTAAATGGGTTCACCACTGAGAAACCTGTTCTGTTTAACTCCTTATTTCCTTTTATCCCATTTTACTAGTTGCTGCTTCAGTTTCAAAACTTAAACCATATTCCATGCCACAGTGAATTAAAGCATGTACCTCAAGCACATTAATATTTGGTGCTAATATTTTCTGCCTTGTTCTCTGCCATCTCACTGTAATGAATGCAGCGTAACCTCCCAAGCTGACTCCAGACCCTCAGCCTGCAAATCCAGACAGAGCAGCCATTAAATAGCCACCTGGCAAACAGTGGGGTAGTGTTACCATTGTCTCACCACCAAAATCACTTTCAAGTACTGTTTTATTGTTTTCATTTTTTAACTTCTGTAGCCCTTTATCATTTTTACGAGAAAGTAAGAAAGAAAATATTAATGGCTTTTTTCATGCAGCCCCTCAATCTTTCAGAGCTCCATCATGTTCAGACTCATCAGTCTTTCCCATGAAGAGGCAAACAGAAGGGGAATCTGGCGGTGTAGTGGTGCAGCAGGTAACATTGTTGCCTCACAGCAGCAGGTTCTCTGGTTTGTTTCTCGGCTGGGGTACCTTCTGTGTGGAGTCTGCATATCCTCCCTGCATTCGCATGGGTTGCCTACCCCACTCTAATGACATGTGTCTGGAGTGTTTCTCCCTAGGCCTCTGCTGAAAATGGGCTGTGTCCCACTCAGATTTTCCAGGTAAACAAATGTTAAAATAAATAAAATTTCCTGGTATTCTGGCCAAATTTCCCCTAATCAGTACGCATGCCACCCTATGTTTCCTATGAAAATAGGCCACAGGCCTAGTTTAATTATGTAGATCAAGAGTAAATAAATGACAAACAATATTAGTCAAGTGTTTAACCTGCACCTATCCCAACCTGGTGTACTAATGTGATGATATCTGGTGTTCCATGTTCAGTAAAGGATTATACCTTTCAGAGGACATTACGCTGGTAGAACTAGCCAAGAGGAAAAACATGAAGATGTCAAATGAGTGGAGACATTTTGGAATAGGAAGGCAAATTAAGAGCAGACAGATGGCAGGGTGGAAGAAGGGAGGGATGGTGAGTTATAATACCCCCACAGTGTACTTAAAGGTATGAAGAGTCCACCATGAAAGGAAGCCAGGTGGAGGAAAAATTAACAAGTCTGTGGTACAGAAATGGAGTTGGATTTCAGGACAGCCACAAGGAAGTTTTGCTTCAAAGAATAGTTGGGGAAATCTTGGAATGCTCTGAAAAGCTGGGTGCTGAAGTGTGGCTCCATAATGAGTTGTTAAAAGACATCTGGGACAGATGGATAGGACATCCCAGTTTGGAGATGGCAAACACATAAGTGCAGTAACAACATATAGATAGCCCAGAAAAGGTCAGTAGCTGTCTTCCAGTGATCTTCATGGGATTTGTACTCAGAATTGTAGTGAAGGAATGCTTATTTCTCAGTAAAGGATTACTGAACAATGTACCATGTGTCCTTTCCCTTCTAGAATAGTCCCTCCTCTATCCAGCAGAAGTGTCTGTTTAGATGATTAACATGCTGCCTTTTACCTGAGGTAGATGTTATCCAAGAGAGGTGCCACAACCTTACTTTGCTGACTGATAGCAAGTGTTTCAGATACACGGGGGAATCCTAAAAATCTAGAGGGCTTGTGACAGCATACATTTTACTCTAGATGGCCGTTTGCTATAGTTATTTTCATTCTTAACCAACCTAGGGGGACTACTTGAAGTTACTGAAACCCAGCTTGCTGAAACTTACTTTATCAACCAGTATTTACTAAAATAAAATTTTGGGTAGGTCTTTATTCACTGATCTAACGCTTAGAATAACTTCATTAAAACAATCCTAATAGAAACGCTAATGTAACACAGAGCTTATAGGGGGGAGCAAGCCCTTCTGCACCACCATATGAGGGCTTAACTCTTTTACATTTATGTATCATAACTCTGGCATCCCAAAACCAACTTTTTGTGTTCTCAGAGTAAAATTATATAAGTATATAAATATATATAAGTGGATGTGTGTTAAGGGAAGCAAGGGACCTTGCTCCCTCTTAATACAGTTTTCTACATGTTACACATGTCTACATGTGACTAGAGATTCTACTTTCATTATATTTACTTTGCCACATATTAGATAGTAGGGACTTCAGTGAAATGACATTTCAATAAATATCAGTTTATCACTGGACTTCAGTGAGTTGGAATTGAATACATTCAGGCGACCCAAATCTAGGCTATGTAATGTCTTGTGTGATTGATCCAGCCAGAAATTAGTGTACTGTCAAGTGACATGTCTTCTAGCTATGTGTAGTTTTTAAAGATGGATCCAAAAGGTCAGAATCTCAGCAACATGGTGGAAGTAGTGACCTCACAATACACTGGGCGTTTACATGGCAGAAGATGACAATGCATTGTCTCACTCCTGTTTGAAGGGAAGATTGCTATGAATATGTCTGTGCTGCCAACTAAGGAATATTATATGTATGTGCAACAAGGGGCACTGAAGGACAAATCACCTACTGGCAGCATGACCTGTGCCACTTATTTTATTCAAGTGAACTGGATCTTACCATGTATCAGCATTCTCTCATGTAAATATATGTTTCTTGATTTATTAATTAATTTAATTAGTTCCACTCAGTAAAGGTTAATTTGCAGCACAGTGGACAAAGGATACACAATAGAAAACAAGAGTCACTTAACCTAAACAGCATGTGTTGTGGATATGGCAGAAAATTGCAGCGCTCAGAGAAAACCTCACTGTGGACAGAGGAACAACATGCAGATGCCAATCTGGACAGTGTTCAGAAGTACAGCCTGGTCACAGTTAAGAACCAGCGGTATTACACAAGGTATCATTGTAATGGCATTGTACTGCCCAGGACATCCATGTCACATCTGGTAGCTCTGTGGCCACCTTTGTCCTTACCTGGTTAGTTTTTGAAAGTCTATTCCTGCAGTGCTCTACAGGGGAGCAAAATCCAAATCAGAAAACCTAATGCTAAAAATACAAATCAGTTACAGGAAAAACATGTGACAGGACTGTTACATAATGCAGTCCAAGATTATAGAATAAACTTCCCATTCAAATCAGATGCCCATCATTAATTTCCTTCATAAATAAGCTTGATATGTAAGCAGAGACATGCAAACAGACACACACACACACACACACACATATAAGGTATGTAGAAAATATTATTATGGTGCACTGTTATTGCATTCCAGCTTGTTGAAGGACAGTAGATAATAATCTTCATAATCAAATCTATGAACCTATAAGTACCATTCTGTTGGTTAATAGGTTTATTAATTTCTTCTATACTGCTCTGTGCCTGAAAGAGTTGTCGCATGGTTGGCAAATAACAAAACCAACAGTGATTCGCTCAGCTGGTTAAAACACTAAACAGAAAACTGAATCTCACACTTCAGGTAACATAGCAGAATATGATCAGAATGCATATTACAAAACATAGATAAACAAATCTTAAATCACCTGTTTTCCCCTCCAAAACCTCAAAGCATTTCTCAGTTTTCATGCGTTATCATCTTAGCAGTGTAGTCTGTTTCAAAACAAAAGTGATGTGATGCTTAAAGGGAAGCTCAGCAGACGTTTTCAAGAGATGCAGATACCAGAAGGATGCATTAAAAACACATACTTACTTTTAACAACATAATGAGAAACATCTGTATGCATGTCTAGGAAAATATCTGACACCAAGGGCTTTCAAAAATGTCATTCCAGGTGTTCATGCTGAAAGTACTTTTCCACTCCCCTTATTGAATTGCTCTTTTATCAGTGTAAAGTGAGGGCTATAAAAATTAAGATAAGTACAGTTTGTTTTGAATGCTGCAAGTTTTAAAATATTATAACAGCTGGAAATTCTGTTTGATGAGGAAGTGCCATTCTCTGAGCAGATTTCCTGTGCTGTGAAGATGACTCGTTATAAAGTCAAAACTACTGTATCATCCCAAAGGAAACAGGTCATGGGCTTGACCTGGACTACCTAATTAGCAAATTCCAAAAAAAAAAAAAAAAAAAAAAAAATATATATATATATATATATATATATATATATATATATATATATATATATATATACAAATATAAATATAATATACAGGTTTACTATCACATGCTTGAAACCTATAATCCTGAAATGCAAAATCACTGCAAAATAGTATAGTTGACCAAAATGCTGCAGACCACAATTTCGAACTTCTGGACTAAGCACCCTTTGCAGGACCCATATTATGACTTATTCATGGGTTTACACTGATAACTATATCCAGTTCTCAGGATCTGTAGACATTGTAGTTTTATAGCGTTTATACAGTGTTACTGGGATTATACATTTCAGGACTGTGGGCTTGAACCTTTATAGGTTCATAGGTTCATAGGTAGGTACTAGGCTATTGGCCCTAGGGCCTATATAAGCCTAGCCAAACAGTATCCTAGCTTTTGCCACCCAAGAAAATTATTTTCCTGTACCCCTGTCAAGCAGAGCCACAGAAGTGATCCCCGGGGTGAATTTCCTATCTCCCATCCAATCATCAAGATTTTTCTTGAAGAGTGCTAATGAGGAGCTTTGTTTGATATATATATATATACATATATATATATATATATATATATATATATATATATATATATATATATATATATATATATATACACACACACACACACACACACACACACACACACACACACACACACATATTTCCTCCCCATCACAGTGTCTTATAATGCTATGCTGTGGAGAATTTTTTTAGATAAACTATGCATTTTCTGCTCCAGTTTGCTTATTTATATTGCCTTTGTTTAAAGCATTTCACCTTTCGAAAGGAGCTATCACAAGTGATGTAAAACAGACAGTAATGTACTTAATGCTGATACTGCAGACTTCATAAAAGTGTGTTTGGAGGGAGGGGACTTAATACATCTAAAATTTAAATTCTCAGGAAATTCAAAACTGAAATGCCTACCGATTGCACAATGTGTGACTTTTAAGAAAGTTAATCAGACAATGCTCCTTGGTTTCCTCCTGAAATAAACACCCTTGTACTTAATATGTTTATCAGGTTAACAAATCAATTAAAAAAATTAAAACAAAAGTACTTAAATAGTATAATAAGCTGCAGATCACTGGGAGTCCTAATGTGTTTTATCTCAGTTTGCAGTGGATTACATTGATGTTTGCATATGTAGAAATTGCATTTCTATTTAGTTTTATTTGATTTTATGCTTTATTTGATATCATCCCATCACAATAATGTTTGTAATACAAAATGTCATTACTTAGTTAAGTAACTCTGACTATAATTTTATTATACTGTTTGTTGATATCATAGCCTTGCAGGGTAAAATGGAGGTCATGTTTTCTTCTGAAACAAGACTGATCAACTCCTACAAATTTGAACATTATTTTGAAAAATGGTGCTTTTTAGCAAAAAAAAAATTCTCTGAGTAATAGCAACCTCAGAAGGGATAAACATGTTTAACAAAACAAACGTTTTTATAAAAATAAAGTACTGTAGCACATAAACCACTTAGAGAATGCCTCCAACACACACACACACACACACACACACACACACACACACACACACACACACACACACACACACACACACACACACAGTGACTCATTGTTCTTGAGCTTGTGAATACAGACTTTTTTACCTAGTAGACCTTATCTGGCTACCAGAAGCATAAAGATATGACAGAGATAGAGACAGAGTGGCTGATTAATTAGTATAAGGAATGTTTCTGATATACACATTTTATGTTAAGAATACAAGATGAAGTTTAGGATTTTGCTCTATGTCACACATTTCTAGTCCAATAAAAAGCACCCTACCCCCATCTTTTTCCCAAAACGCAATGTAGCAATTTAGGGGTCAAGGGCTGTAACAATACCTCACTACAGGGTTATTATCTGTCTCTCTTTGAGAAGGACAGTCCTTTGGAAAGTTGTGTCCTGTGGAAAAAAAATCTAGAACTCTAAGACTGCCCTACACATCAGTTTCTGCACAACAGGAACACACAGTGACTATCTTTCACATAAACCTATACAGTATAGAAAACACAAGATTGGTATGGAAAAGTATCACTTCTTGGGAAACCATTACCCTCTGTGCTTAGTTACCCATCTTGCATTTTCAGCTTGCTGTGATTTACTAGTCTGATTTCTTTTTAAGACACAAACAAAAAGCAGTAGGTTAGCATAATGGTTAAGGTGCTTACCTTACAGAGATGTAGGGTTTCAGTCTCACATGTGGTAATTGGGAAGGCTTCAAATAGCCCACAAGAGCAGTTAGCCTTGTACAAATATATGAACCTATGAAATAGTTTTAAAAAGTCTCTACAACAGGGTATCTAGTGAAGCTCACTGACAGTACTGGAAAAGCTACAGGCAAAAACTAGGAAGACAATATGAACTGAACTTTAATGCAGTTTGAAATAAGAAAATCAGCACATATGAATAGCAGAATGCTATGGCTACTTTATACTGAGCAGTATTATATATCTGCATGGTAACAATGTATAATACTTAGTAGCAAAGTATATCTGCATGGTAACAATATATAATACATTTTAGCAAAGTATATCTGCATGGTAACACTGTATATTTAATACGTAGTAGCAAAGTGTGGCACAGAAAGGTACTCTAGGTAACAAAGAAATACTCTTGTGACTTTTTTTGTCATTTGTCTTTTTTAATTAAAATGTTCCTTATATTTACATCAAGCATTCAAAAATATATTTTACAATCCTGAATTATATTTTCGATTTTAAGTGTCATGAAAGCAAAACATTAAGAATCATTGTTTTGATATTTCCAGAGAAGAAAGAAAGAAATTTTGTTTAGACCTGATAATGTCAATGCATTACAATGAAAACAAAAGCATCATGGAGATTTACGTATAAAGTAAACCAACAGATATTTTTTAATAAACATTTTTTAAAAATGCAGTATTTAACAAGATATCTTACCTTGTCACAAGCATTTCTTAATTAAAAATACATTGTCTGGAATCATCAGTATGCCCACACAGTGAGCACAGAAATTCTTAAATGTAAATGTTTGTGAAATTAATATTTGTTAACTGTTGCTGAATTCAATAATTGACTGCAGTTAAAGAGTTCAAGTCCACATAATGGTGTAAAGTTGGTAAGAGTCAGTACTGGTGCACAAATTACCTTATTTGCCAGTTGTAAGATTTGACAATCTGGTGGCTGAGCCTGGCAGGTGTGGCAGTGTGGTATGGCACAGTGCACACGGACAGGGCATCCCTGGTAAATGTCTATAAGGGGCACTCAGCTGCATAGCAGGTACTCGCGGAATGTCCTGAGAACAATGCTGAAGATGAAGATATCCAACTGGTAGGGTGGTAACTGCATCTGTAGATGGCATGACGGAGGGTGTGCCAATGACAGGAGACAGGGACTGCACCAAACTGTGGATGCCAGTTGCTGGCATAGAAGGCAGAGCTGGACTGCACCTTGCTGGTTGGTTATGGTGCCTCCCATAGATGTCACTAACCAGTTTCTTCATCTCTTCTAGTGAGCCTGTAAGCATGAGAATGTAATTTCTCGCTAGCATCAGTGTGGCCATCTTAGAAAGCTTTCTTACCGAAGGACCATGTGAATAAGGCATGACTTCCCGAAGTCCATCCATGGCTTGGTTCAGGTCATGCATGCGCCTGCGCTCTCGGCTGTTTACCTTTAACCTCAGTTCATGGACATCATCATCTGAGAGCTCTCTCCTGGCTTTGGTTTTCCCTTCTCCTTTTGCTGACCTCACATAAGGCTCCTCTTTGTGGTTTTTGGAACGCTTGCAGAAATCATCAAACATGTTATTGGACAGAAAATCTGAAGATTCCTCTCCCAGCTCAGGAGACGATGCTCTGCTTGACAGAGAGCTTGTGTCTGAGTCCATGTTTTGCACAATAAAGCTTCTGTATGCTATAAAGTTAACAGAATGGTGAACTTTGACAAGTACAATAATATTTTCCCCGTTAGCCAGAAAATTGGTACTATTGTTTCTTTCTGTTCCTACTTTTCAAGTTTAGGAGTTCTGAATGGTAACGGTGATAAACCCCACTGAAATGTTGCAAGTGACCTCTGTGTAGTCTGTCAGAAATAAGGCTGCAGCAGAGGGTGCATTTATATAGTCCTTATACACAAGGGACAATAGAACTGCATAATGAGACCACTGTGACATTCAGTCACTAAATAGCTGTCACGGCTCATTCAGTTAGTTTTTTTTTCCACTTTCTTTCTTTTTTCAGTAGCTGTTAACCATTTCACTGCATAACTGTGCAGCTTTTGAAACAATTATCACTGCCCCCACTGCTATAAACTTTACTAATAACAATTAAGCATTTTTTTTAAATACTTTTTATGAGATTATAATTTTTAAAGGAGTCAAGAACTGATAACATATATGACCAAGAACTATGGATAACCTGTTAGTGAAGGTATATATTTTAAGAAATGGGAAAATATGCAGAAATCATAAATCAGTCCCTGTTTAGTAATCGCACAAATAAAGTATATTTTGTTACTTTTGTTAGTTCATTAAAATATGTCATGTGTAAACACTGTCAGTGTATTTTTATGTTGTTTTCTGCATGTTTATTAAATATAATAAACATCACCCTGAGATTTCTTTGCTCAGGCTGCAATGAATATTAGATAAGCTTGTCATCTGATTTACATTATTGGTAATTTTTCCTTAAAATATTTTATAAAATAAAGTTATTTTTGCAAAAGAATGAATAGTAAGTACTTAAATAACTATGAAACAATTCAATATAAAATCATAGCAGCTGTAGCATTTAAATGAAGGGGAATAGGAGTAAA